>NC_091130.1:50282660-50432660 GCF_040183065.1 Periplaneta americana
TCATTAATTAGATTTGTGTAACGTAAAATAAGCTTTCCTTGTTTTCTGTGTTCACAGAATTTTTAATTAAAATTAAATCGAAGACTTTATAAATAATATTTTTAATTTTATTCCTTATTTTAAACCTAGATCATATATATCCATATTGCTCAGCCTTATAGACTTTGACGGTAACAACTATTGTCAGGTTTACTATGCTGCCATCTAGTTGTTACATAAGAATTCACGACATAACTCTCATTTGAATTGCATTAGCGACTCTACTGCCATCTCGTGTTCGTTTACGGCGGACGAGTGGCGATCCTGGCAGTTGTTCTCTTCAAAGTGCTGCCGATTTTAACATAGGGATGAGTAATCTGTTACATTATATGATCTAGGCTTTAACCTAAAATAAGAATATCGCAATTTTAATTTTTCCTTTGGAATATTAAAGTTTTAAATTTTACTTCTATAACATGAAATAAGCATGATTATTGTTTATGATCTCTAGAATATTCAATTGAACTGAGAAGGCATATGATTCGGTTAAGAGAGAAGTTTTATATGATATTCTTATTGAATTTGGTATTCCCAAGAAACTAGTTCAATTAATTAAAATGTGTCTCAGTGAAACGTACAGCAGAGTTCGTATAGGTCAGTTTCTGTCAGATGCGTTTCCAATTCACTGTGGGCTAAAGCAAGGAGATGCACTATCACCTTTACTTTTTAACTTTGCTCTAGAGCAGCGGTTCCCAAACTTTTTCAGCCACGGAGCCCTTTTTGAAGCAAAATTTTCTCCTGGAGCCCCAAGAGATATTTAGTTATTATTTTTTATCTGTCTATGTTCCATGAAGCATATTACAAACTCGTGTACACAAGATCCTTCGCGGCCATTTGTGCTATAACTATGGATAGTTTGAAACTTCAAAACAAAAATAATACTACTAACAATAAAATAGTAAAACAACAGTTATTATTGTTACTACCATTATCATTAATTATCACAATTATAACTAATCTAACTTCATACCAAATTAAAAAAAAATAATAAAAATAAAATAAATGTAAGATATGAAGGAAAAACACAGTGAAACACACACACATATACATACATACATACATACATACATGCACACATAAACAATTCAATTCCTTGTTGAAACTGCACCAAATAACCCAAATAATAAATATAAAGGTAATACATAAAAAACCATACACACGCAATAAAATACAAATTGAAAAAAAGACACAATAAATACAAAAAGAACATTATCCCCTAATTACCTCATTCGCTCAGCGTTAATACTACTCATTACAACACTAATAAGTAACTCTTCCCCTTATTTCCTCGGCTCCCTTCCCCTCGGCCAGTTCCACCCTCAACTGTCCAACTTTTGCCATAAATTTTTCTACGCTCTCACAGAATTTAGCATTATTTAATATATCGTATGTTGCCAAGTGCCCCCTGCTAGATGTAATGAAGGACTCTGACAGGAATCGTTTCCTCAGAGAGTCTGTAGCTTCACACTCCGATAAAATATGGTGTGATGTCTCACCTCTACCGCAAAGAGGACATATTCTCGCCCCCTCTTCGTTGACGATTTTAAGTGCCCTCCAGGCTCTTAGACGAAACCAGATTAAGCATATTACACACGATACATATACGGAAGTGTGAATAATAAGTTATATAAGGCTACATTAATAAAGGAAACAATAGTAAAACAGTACTGAAGATAATATTATTTAAATCTACAAAATTATATAACAAATAGTTAAGATATTTAAAAACATGTTAAAATGTTACATATACACCCGACGTTAATGTGAAGAATATGCCTACTTCTTGCGGCAGAGTTTGTCAATGTCCGGTGTTATAGAAGTCAATTGAAGACATAATATATCGTCTTCTGCGTCCAAACAAGCTCGATATTTTGTTTTTGTAGCCGTGTACCTCGAAAAGGTCGTTTCACAAAGGTACGTAGTACCAAACATAATACCAAAAGGTGGTAAGAGAAATGTTGCTTCTGAACTTAACATCAAAAGATGCTTCCCTAACGTAGCCCAAAATTCGAGAAGTGGTTTGCCTGACAGTGGCTTTCCGAAACCTCATATTCTGCCGCAGTGAGGACCGCTGGTTTTGACTTAACTGGAAATGGATCTGCAATCCACTCACATTTCTTTAGAATCGATTCATGAGTGTCCCTTTGAAAGTTTTTTTAGTCGGTTATTTAACGAAGCTGCATCAACTACGAGGTTATTTAGGGTCGATGAGATTGGTGATAGCGAGATGGTATTTGGCGAAATGAGACCGATGATTCTCCATAGATTACCTGGAATTCACCTTGCGGTTTGGAAAAACCTCGGAAAAAAACCAACCAGGTAATCAGTCCAAGCGGGGATCGAACCCGCGCCCGAGCGCAACTTCAGACCGGCAGGCAAGCGCCTTAACCGACTGAGCCACGCCGGTGGCCCTTTGAAAGTATGACTTCATATTTTGAAGCAAATTGTCAAGGTGTTCTTTCATTATTGCTATGATGAATCATTCATTTATATGTTATTTTCTTCTATAAAGTTTGATGTCAATGAGAAACATGTCTAGTCCTTCTTCTCGACGCTTTCCATGTAGAATCCTATCTTTTTCTTCAGCACGGGAATTTTGTCATTAGCATCGAATATATAGCCTACTGTTTTCGCTGTAAGAAAAATCCTAATGTAAACATAAGCACGTTGCTGTCATACCCGTAATTGGCTCCCAGTCGAAACATTCACATGACGCAGGAAAATATAGTTCGTGTTTGGAAACCATAATATTGTATTATTTGAAATTAAAAAATTGAATTATAGTTGCTAAATATGATGAAACATGTAACTTCACTCATATGTGAAACGATATGTAAAAGAAAAGTTACATTTATATTTTGTTTGGTATTATGAACGCGGATGAATACCAACAGTAATACCGAGGTGGTCTGTTCTTATAACAAGCTGGCGTCACTTGAGCTCCTAGTTGTTCACGTGTACGTGGTACTGAAGTATGGCGTCTGCATCCTCGGTGTGTGTGGTTATTAAACATAAGAGTGGAAACCCTCTCAAAAGCGAAGAAAAACAAATAGTCTTCCTATATAATAAGTGAGTTGAATCCAACGTTTCTATTCAGAGCAAGTCAGTCAGACCGCATTTTCCAGCTGGAAGGGATAACTGACGCTGTTGTGGACCGTCCCGTCATTAATCCTGCCGACGATAGTTCTGATGGCTCTGATTTGGAAGGAATAACTCCTTTGTCCGGCAGCGATTGACCTTAAGTTTAAAATAACAAATTATAAAGTAAATGTTTCCTAAGCAAACGAATGCATAGTAGTGAGGTTAGGCCTACATGACGAGTAACGGGAAACGTTTAACATGAAACAGAATGTACAACAGGAGGCGGGAACACGTACTGAGAATCTATGGCGCCAAACAGCGGCCAATGAAGCACCACTTCAGTCACGTGCTATTGTTTACATTAGGATTTTTCTTACAGCGAAAAGATTATAGTCTTCCGTTTACCTTGTATGGATGAGCTAAATTCGTTCACTTTTGAAAAAATGTCTGCCAAGTAACATAATTTGCACAACCATTTCTGATCATTCAAATAATCTGCTAGGAAACTGTTTTGGTCATTCAAAAGTGAAGAAACTTCCGTTCGAAGTTCATGTAAACGGGGCAACACTTTACTGCGCGACAATCATCGCACTTTAGTGTGTAATACTAATAACAATGACTTGTGTATACTTCCCATATTTTCACACAGGATTTTGAGTAGCCTACACTGCAAAGGTCGTGCCTTAACAAAGTTGATAATTTTGACGGCGTTGTCTAGTACCTGCTTTATTATCGCTGGCATTTTTTCGTTGCGAGGGCGTGTTGGTGTAGTACATAATGACTACTTGTGCAGTTTTTTTTTAACTTTCTTTATCCTTGTAACAGTGCCAGCAACAGGACTTACCATGGCCTTTGCGCCATATGTGCACACGTCAATGCAATTGTTCCACGGTATCGAGTTTTCAATGAAGAAAACAAATTCAGTACCACTTGTAGAGGATGGCAATGGCTTGCAGAACAAAATATCTTCATGAACGAACTTGATAATTCATACCGCACAAACGTAATTAACACAGCTAATCCGACAACGTTCATGGATTCAAGCTGTAGCGAAAATTTCGTTTGACTAACACGGGAAATTATATTTTTTAATCTCTTGATAAATTCTCGATCGATTATGCGCAGTGTTATTTGATAAGGTTAAGTTTGCAGTTTTTCGTTCACCGTGCACTCCACTACCTTCACTACCTTCACTACCTTCACTAATAGTGGTTTCATAACAGTTTCAGCAAGGGTGTGAGGTTTACCAGCAAGAGCCAGATCATGACGAACCAAATACGACGCTTCCAGTGATTTCTCGTTATTTGTCTTTACATGAGATAAAAATGTTGTCTGAAATGCATGGAGTTCGTCACTTTCTTTTGAAGTAGTCTGCAGTTTCATTTGTGAATTCAGGATGAATTTCGAAATGCCGTCTAAGCTTCACAGAGAACATAGAACTATTGGGCAAAACTTTGTTAAGCATATATACCACACATTGTGGAAGTCAACCAACAAACTCAGTGAAATCCATGTTCAAATTTGAATCACAATATTATACTTCCTTTCAATACCTGTACACTAGGCATCGTAGACTCTGAGGCAGGATTTGTTCAGCATATTCTGAACTCAATTCCGAGGAATTCGCACTATCTTCTTTGAAAGTAAGGTTACAGTTGTTGTTATCTCCCTTTGATTGAGCATTGATTGATGGTTGATGACTCTTAGGTCTTAGGGAGCCCGTCTTAAGCCACAGTTCCATTTCAACGAAAGTTTAGCTAACACTTGTGCAATCAAATTAATATGCAGGTATATATATTTTTTGAGGCAACATAATAGTCAATAGGTTGTAGGTTCCACGTACCACGAATAATAAACGCTGCCTGCCAGGTATATAAAACATAAAATAAATTTCGAGAATTATCGAGTACTTGGCAAGCAAAAAAGATCGAGATAGTTCCAGTGACGAGTAAATCTATTATTGCTGCTTCTATGTAGCAAGAAGAGCGGAAACTACTTTCTGAGAAAGTATTTTTCGCTTAATGGAAGTAGTTTCTGTTTTTACCGCTAGAGACTAGATGGAAGCAGAAATTTTTGTGATCTTCATAACTGTCGCGGACGGAGACCCTGACAATCATTCGCGGAGCCCCAAGGGCTCCGCGGAGCACACTTTGGGAACCGCTGCTCTAGAGTATGCCATTAGGAAAGTTCAGGATAACAGAGAGGGTTCGGAATTGAACGGGTTACATCAGCTACTTGTCTATGCGGATGACGTGAATATGTTAGGAGCAAATCCACAAACGATGAGGGAAAACACGGGAATTTTACTGGAAGCAAGTAAAGAGATAGATTTGGAAGTAAATCCCGAAAAGACAAAGTATATTATTATGTCTCTTGACCAGAATATTGTACGAAATGGAAATATAAAAATTGGAAATTCATCTTTTGAAGAGGTGGAGAAGTTCAAATATCTGGGAGCAACAGTAACAAATATAAATGATACTCGGGAGGAAATTAAACACAGAATAAATATGGGAAATTCCTGTTATTATTCGGTTGAGAAACTTTTATCATCCGGTCTGCTGTCGAAAAATCTGAAAGTTAGAATTTATAAAACAGTTATATTACCGGTTGTTCTGCATGGTTGTGAAACTTGGACTCTCACTTTGAGAGAGGAACAGAGATTAAGGGTGTTTGAGAATAAGGTGCTTAGGAAAATATTTGGGGCTAAGAGGGATGAAGTTACAGGAGAATGGAGAAAGTTACACAACACAGAACTGCACGCATTGTATTCTTCACATGACATAATTAGGAACATTAAATCCAGACGTTTGAATGGACAGGGCATGTAGCACGTATGGGCGAATCCAGAAATGCATATAGAGTGTTAGTTGGGAGGCCGGAGGGAAAAAGACCTTTGGGGAGGCCGAGACGTAGATTGGAAGATAATATTAAAATGGATTTGAGGGAGGTGGGATATGATGATAGAGAATGGCTTAATTTTGCTCAGGATAGGGACGAATGGCGAGCTTATGTGAGGGCGGAAATGAACCTCCGGGTTCCTTAAAAGCCAGTAAAGTAAGTAAGTAAGTTTAGAAATGTTTCCAAATCTTTTCAATTTAGTTTCAAATAAACGTATCTTATTATCTGTATTCTCTGAACATTTAATTAAAATTGGGTTGTAGAGTTTATTTTCAATTTTCCAAGATTTCGTTTAACGTGAAATTAATGTTATTCATTCTCCGTTCTCTAACACAGTTTAAACACAAAAATTAAACGGTACAGCATACGTATTTTTTTCTTACGAGTTTAAAGCAATGTACATGGCAATTGTCTTCCATTTCCCTATTCAGAACAAGCGAGGTGAAGGAGTTATTCAGAGGAACACAACTTAACGTGCACTCCCTGCGATTGCAGCGCTGCACGATCCCATAATTAATGTATTTTAAAATGTAAGTTTTTCTGGAAAACTATTAAAAAATAGCAAAATGGTATTTGACTTTTTTGTTGTTCTTTACTGAAGGAATCAACCACCAGAATTAATGACATGACTTACTGTGCACTCTGAATATACGGACTACTACAATAATTCAATAGTTTATACTATGATATAAAATGTATTTATCGTATTGGAAGTAGATAATTATTTTATGACAGCTAGTCTAGACGGCATTTCGGAAGGCGGTTAGCTTCTATATGCGCCGTAGCATTTCTGGTATGTGACGTCACAAGCTTGTACAGTAGACCCAATCAGAATCAGTCTATAACAAGCACTTCCCGAGTTCGTTTGTTCACGTGCGAGTGTTTCAATACATTGAATAAGTAAAACTAACATTTACTGTGTGTATGTAAGGTAAATAAATGGAAGAAGAGACTGTAAAAAGACAAGTATTACACAAGCAGGCGCGGAAAATAATGTTTAAGGTGTATAATTATTTTAAAAACGTTAACGAGCAGAACGCTGCCGGCCATCTTGATGCTGGCAGCAACGTTGCCAACATGCAAGAAACGTCTGCAGAAGCATGTGGTGTGTGATTGAGAACCGTGCAAAGAATATTGTTAGTGAAGGAAAGAGGGTTTGTTTGGTGTCATGCTTACAGTAATCAACGGCTAAGGTCATTATTGTCTTTTGATAATTTAAATTCTCTCCTGCGCTATTTGTATTGCACGTGCACGTGAAGTACGATTTGGCAATGTTGTGCGCTGCCTTGCTCTCTCTACGTCTCTCTCAACGCAAACGCTAGCAGACAACCGCCTTCCGAATTGCCGTCGACTCTAGTAACACAATAAATCTCGATAAGAAGAATTAATTTATATGGTTGTGCTACCTTATTAATTTACTGCAGTATCATATTTAAATATGCAAGGAAATAAAGATTAAACATCACGCAAAATCACCGAGTATTTAAAATGTTTTCATTTCGTCCGGTAAAACATTAGGCCTATGGCGTTAGATAAAGTCATAGTAAACGTTATCGCTCTTTTCAATGACACCTTTTATTAAACTGAAATTTTCGAAAGGTTTTGGGTATTCATATATTTACTTTTTCCAGCAATTCACAATTCTTCTAAGACAAGTCTTCTCACAACTGCTTGTCTTCCAGCACATTGTAAACTCCACACTACAATGAGTTTATTTCTTTTTTTCTAAGTGAAATTTTTTTAGACAAGATACGAGTAGAAACAAAATTTTGTGGCGGATGTTTTAAGAGAACTATGTTTGTTGTTACTACGAGATTATGTACATTGATATAATATAGCGTTAAAAAGTTGACGTTTCTGGTTTTCCATCAATTTACACCAACTCATTTCATTTCATTTAGTGTTTTCCCCAAGGGCAGGTCTTTCACTGCAAACTCACCTTTCTTCAATGTTTTCCTATTTTCTGCTTTCCTCTTCATTTCCTCATATGATCCACATATCTTAATTTCGTCTATCATCTGATATCTTCTTCTACCCTGAACTCTTTTCCCGTTCACCATTTCTTCCAGTGCATCGTTCAGCAGGCAGTTTCTTCTCAACCAGTGACCCAACCAATTCCTTTTCATCTTCCCGATCATTTTCAGAATCATTCTTTCTTCACCCACTCTTTCCAACACAGCTTCATTTCTTATTCTGCCTGTCCACTTCACGCGTTCCACTCTTCTCCAAAATCCACATTTCAAATGCTTCTAGTCTCTTCTCTTCACTTCGTCGCAATGTCCATGTTTCTGCCCCATATAATGTCATACTCCATACAAAGCACTTCACTAGTCTCTTCCTTAGTTCTTTTTCCAGAAGTTCGCAGAAAATGCTTCTTTTTCTATTAAAAACTTCCTTGGCCATTGCTATCCTACTTTTGACTTTCTGGCAGCAGTTTACACTAATTAGTGCAGAAATTATTACGGTGGGGCTGCCGTCGGGCATTGCATTTTCTGAGTTGAACACACACACAAATACAAACAAATAAACACAAACACAAACAAATAAACACGAACACACACAAAAACACAGACATACAAAAAACACACATCAACTTCACTTACAGTTGCACCCTTCAAAACTTGAGCAATCCACAGTGTTCTTGAATGATTTGGAATTTGTTTTGAATCTCGTACTGAGTTCAGTTTCTCTGATCACATATGTATACTGTATATGAGATCACAGTATACTGTGATCAGATTGGCTATTCTCATGTTATGAAATGGCAGCATATAAAAGAGAACAACCACCAGGATCTCCAAAATGAATTTTCCGGTAATGACAGCTAGATGGAATTATTGCTCTAAGCTATTATTTCATGCAATTCCGTCAGGGTTATAACGTGACTTCTTTTGCAGCAACTAGATGGAGACATAATAAAACTGATCAAAGTTGTCTTGAAAGTGCATTATGCTGATCAATTCGTTACATGTGATCAGGGGTTTTTCATCAACAGGGTGTACCTCATGACTGTTTCGCAAAGGAGGTTGCTATTGTGTCACATAAAAAGCTTAGATTTGCGGATAGGGCCGCCAAATATTTTTTTTAACAATAGTCTTTCTGTAAGTCTTGAAGTATCTCAATTGACGAGGCATAATTTCTGTTCAATTTTATTTACAACAAACGCAAAACTTTAAAGATGCTTGACATGGCATGATACGGCATTTAGGCATGCAATCCAGAGTGTTACTACGGGTAGAGGAGGAAGAGAAATTTCAGATTTTCCCGTTTAAATCGATCAAATCTTTAAGGTGCTTTAACTTTTTCCCATTTGACACTAACATATCCACCTTGAAAAACAAGATTCGGATATATTTCTCATAAGCTGTGTAGAGCATGATCCATACATCTGACACGTATCGTTTTTTAAAACTTACTGAACTTTTTTTAACATAGGCCTATGCGGCACTGTCTGTAACGATCTACAGTAAATTCAACATTTCATAATCTCTGCCATAGCAGACATAACCTTTAGCTTCATTGAAGAGCCAAGTATAGTTCTGATATGATTTGCTGAAGATATGTTTTTACACATTAGCAAAAATTAAAGTTTACAAACACTTTCATTAATTTTCAACACACAAACAACAAAATTTCCTATTTTCCTACCACTAGAATCGTTAGTTTCAATGGTAAAATCGGCCCTTACTCTATGATTCTAATTTATATGCCATATTGGTTTCGTATGGCGAATGAGGTTACCGAGTGCGTCATGGGTAATAGTACGCAGATCACATAACTATTAATTCGAAACGCAATTATTGGATTTTTCAACTATGTGCTGATAATGATAATAATCAGACTTCGTTGAATTGCCACATGTAGCATGCAATCAGGTTGCCGATGTACGGTAGTATAGAGGAGGTGGGCGACCTCCCGGTCTCGTAGTATAAGCAGTTCATGTTAAGAGATGTGACCGGTCCAAATACAGTAGATAGAGCAGCTACAGCTAATGTATACCTATGTAAGCACTTGTTTTTGCATTACTGTGGTTGGAATAGTCAAAGCTTAACATTTGAGGCGCTGACATGGGAAAGGTTGTAACTGCCAAAAACAAAATTTTTCAGGGGAAGCAAAAAACAAATTTATGAACACTTTCTCACTTACATTATTACAGAAACTGCTTTAAATGAAAGACATACACTCATGTTTGTGTTACATATGAAATTTGAAAAGTCTGGCAAAGATTTATCTGTGAAATCCTATTTTATGAAAATACAACATTGAAATCACTCCTTAGCCAAACTGAGAATTAACGTTATTTATACATTATGCACAAATTTTTCGGTAAAATGCATGAGACTTTTCATCGAGGAAGTCTAACATAGGTAACAAGTCTCTCTTTTTGGCATCAGGGACGATTGGTCTTCTTTCAAGGCGTTGCAAGCACTGCAAGTTAGTGATTGACACTAATGACTATCCTTTCTTAAAAATCCTGTGCTCTGTCCACATTTCAAGGTCATTAAATGAATGTCTTGTTTTTATTAGAGGAAAATCATCTCTTGAGAGTCTAATCCAGTTGAGGGTGCTGATTCTGATAGGAGTTGTATTCAAAAACTTGTCACATTCTGCAGAAAAGTCGAATAAATCCTCATCCTTCATCATTATTACATTATTAGGCCTTACCTCTTCTGGAAGCATGGTCTTGCATCTTTTTTTTTTTCTTTTCTCTATGATGCCAAATTCCCTATCACATGGCATGTAGGAATGTTCTGAAACCAGGAATTTCAAGTCCACTGAATCAAAACGTTTCTTGGCAATAATGTAAATGAGGACCATTAGAATCACCCGATTCTTATTCTGCCCTGCACAGTTATCAGCCCATATTTGTCTAGACACACTCTGATGTTGTAAAAGGAGTTACTACCTTCTCCGAGCCAACAGCTGTGCACATACAACTTACAACATCTAGTGACTACGTTTCCAACTTCATTTCATTACATACGGACATACTACCTTCTCTGTGCCATTGGCATGGCCATTTACTATCTTCTCAATGAAAAACCTAAAAATTCGAATTTTTGGCAGATACGACCTTTCCCATGTCAATGCCTCATTTGTTCAGTGCAGACAAGAATTCAATCAAACATGCTACAATGAGAGTGTTACTGTTCCAAACAATTGCCCCTGGAATACCCTTACCCCCGCAGACAGTCTTGACCCGTTGGGGAACGTGGTTGGATGCTGTTAATTATTATGCAGAACATTACGGCAAAATAATGGAGGTAATTCATGCATTGGATAGCACAGACAGTTCCGCTGTTGCAGCTGTAAAATCATTGCTTTCTGAACAGCTATTGGAAGATATTCTGTTCATTGATTCTAATTTTAAAATCGTTTACAAAAGCATCACCCTGTTAGAATCGTCGAAACTACAACTCTCAGAAGCCTTTAATATAGTGGATAAAGTATCACAAACCGTTATCCAAAATAACAATTCATTAATTTCAGAAAAAGTGAAATGTAGGTTGAGAAACATTATTGCTAAAAATTCTGCCTATTCACAACTTCGTATTATAAATCAGGTCACGACAAGACGTCTGAAGTGGAGTACTAAAAAGTAGTGACGTTCCGTTCTTCAAATATGCATATACTACAACGTGTGATGTTGAACGTACATTTATCTAAAATATAAAAACTGTTTAAGTGATCATCGGAGGAGGTTCACTTCGCAGTCGCTCAAAATGTACGTAACTCTTCACTGCAATGCACATATTCAAGGATGATGTGAGTATATTACATTAAATTTTAAGAGTTAATATATCTCACTACAAAATAATTGTGTATTTACATGTTTAGACATTTCATACTTCAATGATCATTCATTACATTTCTTGAATGCAGGATACAGGTTTTATTGCAACCACAGTATACTGCTCAGTGTTTATATCAGAGGCATACTCCATCCTTTGCACGCCCCCTTCTCATACAGTCTATACCACGTGCGCAGTAAACCTTGCGATTCTCGTGGCAATTCCACGAAGTCGTCTAATAATAATAATAATAATAATAATAATAATAATAATAATAATAATGATAATAATAATAATAATAATAATTACAATATATTTTCATGATATTCGGATGTATCATTTGGCTCCAGCAATTACTTTTAATGTGAAAGATAAGTAAAATACCCTATTCTTGAGCAAATAATTTTATTTAAACGAAGCTAACAATCTGCTGTAGTGCATGAACATATGTTAGAAGCAGCCGCGACTGTCCTTCTGACATTTCTTCTGTTATTCTGACTTTCACTCGTTGTTTCATATAAAGGTTACTTATATCCATATTCTTCAGGATCCACATAAGTTTATCCCAATCCACTCTGTCAAAAGCCTTTTCCTACTACACACACTATTTTATTTCTCTCTAGGTATCTTTCACCGATTGTTTGCAACAATAACAAATATATTATGGAATAATTGCAAGGAATAAAACTATCGTATCACCTAAATTGCATCCTGTTGCAATCCAAATAGTGAACGAGATTGGTGTAGGCTCAGTAAACGATGGAAAAGTCTATGAAGTCATTAAAATCCAAATTACTATACCTTGAAGTACAGGGCCATCAATTTATTTTTACTTCAATTTTTATTGTACCTGAGTTTTTTAATGTACTTCACTCCCACCCCTTATACCAGTAAACTTCCACACGTTCTCCACACAGAACGAAGACCACATATGTAGTCAGAGTCGTACGGTCACAGTAAACAGTACTGAGTGAGTACAGCAAGTTCCAGAAATATGTTCGCGTTTTCTAGTGATGAAAAAGATTTCAATATTGAATAATATTTTCGCACATATACGATTGCCTACGTCGCATCCCAGTTTCCCCCACTTGCTTCTGCTTGTCCCTCTGTAAAGGCTAGTGACTGGGCTGTCTCAGCTCTTTTCTGAAAACATTAATTTCTGTTAGGAATTGGACGTTACGTAATATTATACAACTGTTTAAAATAACTTAAATAAAAGGGCCTCGTTCAGTAATTAACTGTCATGTGATTTCCCCCCATTCTACGACCCTGCAACAAAACCACTTCAACGGACAGTAGATAGCATGTCTGAGTAATTTTATCTTTTCGGATCGGGCAGAAATAAAGATTGAATTTACAGCACGTAAGGTACTCTTTTATAGAGCAGCTACAGAATTACTTGAACATTAGTTAGGTACTAGTACGAAGGACATAACTGGTACTTGCAATTAGGTACAATAGTCTATAGTGCGATAATATACACAATAGAACTGAAGCCTGTATCGAAATGAAGTGCCATCATTTTCAAAAATGTGTTTAAATAACCATATTATGATTATTTTTCAATTTAACTTCATTCTTTATATTGTACGCCAATGTGCTGTAGACAGTATAATATACACTGCATAATGAATAGCCTACGTCCGCATCAGTTCGTGAGTAAAAAAACTTATTGTTAATATTGTAATGTATTTTGATTAAACAAAAAGCTAATGAAAATTATCAAACTAAAAATCGCGATAGTTCCCACTTTACGTAAATAGATTAACTCATTTTCTTCTCTCCTATAGTGATTTGTTTGTATTTTACGCCAGTATCATCGAACTCTAGTCGTGGAAGGGGGTAGCATACGGTGTTTCCGGTTCTCAACCGTTAATCCATAGGTATAGTCAGGTTAATACTAGAAATGTTAGTAAAAAATAAAATGATGTCCCTGTATATAGAATGAATAACCTATAAAGCAAATCTATTTAACATAAAGATTATTTTTCATACTCCTAATATCGTAACTTAGTTTCGAAAACCGTGGAGTAGACCGTGTGTGCCAAAAGAAGTATTTCACCTGCTACTTGAACTCACTGGGTTTTTAAAGTAAGTTTTATTAGTACTAGTTGGAAACGTCACTCTCTGGACCTGTGAATGGTACGCAGTGTTGTAAGAGGCCATTGCATTTCCATTTCCTCCCACAACCGCTGCGCTAAGTGCAGTTTCTGAACAGGTTGGCCGCCCACAACATGTGGTTAGCTCAGAAGACATCAAGCAGGTTGACGATGTGTGGGAATAACGGTTTGCCCTCTACAAAACGTAACACCTGGGAAACCGTCGTTCTTGTCAGCACATGTGGGAGAAATTGAAAGGTTGTATTTTCCAAACCTGTGCAAGAGTTCTGTGACAGCATTTGGGCGAATGCAAAATGACTACGCGAAATTGCAGAACAAGGAAGGATGTGAACAAGGTGAACAGTGTCGCTGCTGTACGTTGTTGTCATCAGTTTGTGGTTAAATTACAGTCCTACCAACTTTCATGTACAATGCTTTAAAGCACGAGTCACCCGCAATTAGTTTACGACGCTGACTCTCCAATATTGATATGATTAATTGATTAATATGGTTTGTCTGACTCTGTCCTTCAGCCCGCCCGCCCGCCCGCCGTTCGTTTGTTTCATTTATTCATTCAATCGCTTATTTATTTACTTACTTACAAATGGCTTTCAGACAACCAGAAGGTTCATTGCCGCCCTCACATATTCAATCACTTATTTATTTACTTACTTACAAATGGCTTTCAGACAACCAGGAGGTTCATTGCCGCCCTCACATATTCAATCACTTATTTATTTACTTACTTACAAATGGCTTTCAGACAACCAGGAGGTTCATTGCCGCCCTCACATATTCAATCACTTATCTATTTACTTACTTACAAATGGCTTTCAGACAACCAGGAGGTTCATTGCCGCCCTCACATATTCAATCACTTATTTATTTACTTACTTACAAATGGCTTTTAGACAACCAGAAGGTTCATTGCCGCCCTCACATATTCAAACACTTATTTATTTATTTATTTACTTACAAATGGCTTTCAGACAACCAGAAGGTTCATTGCCGCCCTCACATATTCAATCACTTATTTATTTACTTACTTACAAATGGTTTTCAGACAACCAGAAAGTCCATTGCCGCCCTCACATATTCAATCACTTATTTATTTACTTACTTACAAATGGCTTTCAGACAACCAGGAGGTTCATTGCCGCCCTCACATATTCAATCACTTATTTATTTACTTACTTACAAATGGTTTTCAGACAACCAGAAAGTCCATTGCCGCCCTCACATATTCAATCACTTATTTATTTACTTACTTACAAATGGCTTTCAGACAACCAGGAGGTTCATTGCCGCCCTCACATATTCAATCACTTATTTATTTACTTACTTACAAATGGCTTTCAGACAACCAGGAGGTTCATTGCCGCCCTCACATATTCAATCACTTATTTATTTACTTACTTACAAATGGCTTTCAGACAACCAGGAGGTTCATTGCCGCCCTCACATATTCAATCACTTATTTATTTACTTACTTACAAATGACTTTCAGACAACCAGGAGGTTCATTGCCGCCCTCACATATTCAATCACTTAATTATTTACTTACTTACAAATGGCTTTCAGACAACCAGGAGGTTCATTGCCGCCCTCACATATTCAATCACTTAATTATTTACTTACTTACAAATGGCTTTCAGACAACCAGGAGGTTCATTGCCGCCCTCACATATTTAATCACTTATTTATTTACTTACTTACAAATGGCTTTCAGACAACCAGAAGGTTCATTGCCGCCCTCACATATTCAATCACTTATTTATTTACTTACTTACAAATGGCTTTCAGACAACCAGAAGGTTCATTGCCGCCCTCACATATTCAATCACTTATTTATTTACTTACTGACAAATGGCTTTCAGACAACCAGGAGGTTCATTGCCGCCCTCACATATTCAATCACTTATTTATTTACTTACTTACAAATGGCTTTCAGACAACCAGGAGGTTCATTGCCGCTCTCACATATTCAATCACTTATTTATTTACTTACTTACAAATGGCTTTCAGACAACCAGGAGGTTCATTGCCGCCCTCACATATTCAATCACTTAATTATTTACTTACTTACAAATGGCTTTCAGACAACCAGGAGGTTCATTGCCGCCCTCACATATTTAATCACTTATTTATTTACTTACTTACAAATGGCTTTCAGACAACCAGAAGGTTCATTGCCGCCCTCACATATTCAATCACTTATTCATTTACTTACTTACAAATAGCTTTCAGAAAACCAGGAGGTTCATTGCCGCCCTCACATAGGTCCGCCATCGGTCCCTATCCTGAGCACGATTAATCCAGTCTCTACAATCATATCCCACCTCTCTCAAATCCATTTTAATATTATCCTCCTATCTACTTCTCGGCCTTTCCAAAGGTTTCTTTCCCTCCGGTCTCCCAACTAACACTCTATATGCATTTCTGGTTTCGCTCATACGTGCTGCATGCCCTGCCTATCTCAAACGTCTGGATTTAATGTTCCTAATTGTGTCAGGTGAAGAATGCAATGCGTGCAGTTCTGCGTTGTGTAACTTTCTCCATTCTCCTGTAACTTCATCCCTCTGCACCCCAACTATTTTCCTAAGCGCCTTACTCTCAAACATCCTTAGCCTCTGTTCCTCTCTCAAAGTGAGAGTCCAAGTTTCACAGCTCTACAGAACATCCTTTAATATAACTGTTTTATAAATTCTGACTTTCGGCTTTTTTGAGAGCATACTGGATGACAGAAACTTCTCATCCGAATCATAACAGGTATTTCCCATATTCATTCTGAGTTTAATTTCCTCCCGAGTGTCATTCAAACTTTTTCTTTCTTTATTATTTTTTTTATTTATTCACTCAGTTATTGAGCTGTTTACTTATTCACTTGTTATCTATCCAGTCATTCATTCATTTTCATTCAATGAATCATTTTCGTTCATTAATTTATTTTCATTCAATCATTCATTCGTTTTTATTTATTTATTTATTTATTTATTTATTTATTTATTTATTTATTTATTTATTTACTTATTTTTAATCTGATGGGATTAAGACCATAGGGTCTTCTCGTCCATCCTACTAGATAACATATCAAAATAAAAACAGAACTGAATTCAAACGCAAACTTACCAGGCACTTGGTCAGTAATTGAGACTCGTTCAGACATGACTTCTTGTAAATAGTTCTCTCATTCTAACACAAAATATTTCAATATCCGGTAATTTCATCACTATATAATTTTATTCTAGGTTTAGTAGTATTATATAGCAATGATAGCCGTCTAAATCTTGGATTTAAAATATCGGCATCGTAATCAATTCAAATGAACAAGAAAGAAAATGTAAATTAATATTAAAAAAATACACAATGAAATAAAAAAATAATAATATTTTGCAACAAGATGTGGTAGCTATCAAAACGATAAAAATTCATTGAAAATAAATAATATACATTGATAATTATAAACATGAATAGAAACGGTGATTGATGTTCAATGAAAAAAAGTAAAAAAAAAACAATCTTTCTTTGTTCTTAACTTCTACAATAAACTGTCTAGCCTTTATTAATCAGTTAATCTTTTAGTACTTTGATTTTTATTGTATTTGTAAATTTAATATTAATTTTAATTATAATTCTAAATTTACTTTGTTATACGTTTCGACGCTATGTGTCGTCGTCCTCACTGTCTCTTGAACCACTGGTGATCTCGACTCTGCGAAGTAAATTTTATGTTTTTAACAAAGTGTTAACGAGAACTTTAATCAATATATAATTCTAATTGTAGGCTATTCTTAATATGGTAGTTGTAATCCCCTGGTAGAGGGGAAGAGGAGGCCTGAGGGCCTTATCTCTACCAGATTAATAATAGTACTTTATGCAACGAGCCAATAATGATAGTAATTAAGAATCGAGTATGGATATTTATGAAACGAGCGCAAGCGAGTTTCATAATTTTCATACGACCTTCTTAATCACCATTATAGGCGAGTTTCATACGACTTTTTATGCTCGACCATATTTCTAACTTGAAATTACCGGTATTCAGATGTATACATTTTATTTGTAACTGACAAGATCGGAAGTGACCTTGTTCTAGGTCGCGAATTGTGAGATGTGCGCAGACGCGAAAGTATTGATATTTTCCGAGGAACAATAATGTCATTGACCTTGACGTAGTCCCGTTAAACTTGATAATATTATAATATTATAACCTTCATTATTGAATTCGACATTGAAAAACGAGGTGACAAATTGAATTTATTTGAATATTATTTACAATTAACGCTAATTGTCCACACCTGTGGAGTAACGGTTAGCACGTCTAGCCGCGAAACCAGGTGGCCCGGGTTCGATTCCCGGTCGGGGCAAGTTACCTGGTTGAGGTTTTTTCCGGGGTTTTCCCTCAACCCAATACGAGCAAATGCTGGGTAACTTACGGTGTTGGACCCCGGACTCATTTCATCGGCATTATCACCTTCATCTCATTCAGACGCTAAATAACCAAAGCTGTTGATAAAGCGTCTTAAAATAACCTAATAAAATAAAAAATAAACGCTAATTATTATAGTAACAGAACATAACCTTCTGCGACAGTATTGGATTTCCAGCCTCCGTGACTTTTCGCTAATTCTCTTTCGATTGCATATCCGAGAATAATCGATGCTTGCGGTTTTATAACGGTACAAAGCTGACTTGTCATTGGCTGAACACATGTAAGCTGAGTTATCATTGGCTGAAGACCTGTACTTTAATGAGTAGGTGTACTTTAATGACATGCATTATAGGACTACTACCAGATGTATAATTACTACATTTCGGCAAGGTCGAGCATAAATATATATCCTATACTATTATATCATTTTGTCCATTTCCAGTCTGAGATTTCATAATTCGCGTTTCAGAATTTTTCGGCCAGCCAACATTGCTTCTTCCTTCTGACGGATTAAAATGCACAATTTTGTGCGATACTCTATCTTAGTCCTTTCTGAGAACATGTTTAGGCCTATGTCTTCTTTTCTGCAATATTTTTAAACGTTCGTGCAATGAGAGACAAATTAGAGTTAAATTTACCACTTTCATACTCCATAATCTTCATAATTAAAAAAATTAACAATTCGTTTATGATAGTTGAAATGAGATATAACAGTACTGTTCTTTTCATTTTTAAATCACGGCCGATCACAAAAGGAAGCCACCGGCGTGGCTCAGTCGGTTAAGGCGCTTGTCTGCCGGTCTGAAGTTGCGCTCGGGCGCGGGTTCGATCCCCGCTTGTGCTGATTACCTGGTTGGATATTTTCCGAGGTTTTTCCCAACCGTAAGGTGAATGCCAGGTAATCTATGGCGAAACCTCGGCCACATCTCGCCAAATACTATCTTGCTATCACCAATCTCATCGACACTAAATAACCTCGTAGTTGATACAGTGTCGTTAAATAACCAACTAAAAAAATATAATGATGAGCAATTTATTTGGAGAACTACGATTTAATTCTAAATCACTGAAAGTCAGTGCATTCGTTGATTGTTCGTTGAGTTTTTGAGGTGTAGGAACATCCACTAAATCTTTGATACTTTGTAACTGAACTGCAGAAGAGAGCATTCTCGCACTCAAGTCTATTCTTTCACGTTTTTGGCAGAATTTTCTGCGTTTCATTTGTACGCTTTCTTTAATGCCACGCTTTCACTCGTTCGGCTCCTGATTTCACCATCTGTTCTAGCAAAAAAAACTCCTCAACAATGCAAATTCACTGATAGGTTTCGACTGTATAACGTTACAATATTACATAAAAGACGCACTGCCCGGCGCAGCCCCACTCCCATTAACTTATGCATTAATTAGTGTAAATGAGTGGAAAACATCAAACAACAACAATTTAATTTATGCGGTAACATAGCAATGTGCACAACCTGTAGCAACACGCAAAGCCCGACTAAAATTTTGTTCAACAGCTTTCGACTCGTTACTGCCTTAAGAAGTTGCACTTCAGAAAGAGAAGGTAGGACTGAGTGAAAGGGAAAAGATAACGCGAATAGGTGTTAGAAATTATTTTCTCTTATTTCATTTCAAGTATTTCTAACCTTAGAGGTACTCGGTGAATATTAATTGGTATTTCCTTATTTATATGCTTCACAGCAACTCAAGTTTATTGATATAGACAGATGAAGGATATAGCATACCCACGTAAGCCCACTCGATACCAGAAGACGCAATATAAATCTACACTTCTAACTTCAAATAATTGTCACAGAAACGACTTGCATCAAGTCTATGAGCGCATACTGCGTCACGTGTATGAGTGTTTTTCATGGATTCATTATCACTTAAGTATCAGAGAACCTACTCAGCATCTATGACGTTATGATATGCGGTTGTGGATTTTAACAACTCAGAATTTAGTGGGATAATTTAAGAAACCTGTTCATTTTTAAATTAAAAAAGGGCGCATAAATCGCGTTTTAATTTTAAAACAATCGCGGTAGGTTTTATCAGAGACACAGTCTCAAGTTTTATGCGTGAATTGGTCGCTGATATAATTACTGTCAAGGTAAACGTCAGCAGTAACAATCAACATTCACTTCCTTCCAGATTCTCTGAAAATTCTGTACATCTTCGCTGTATTGAGACTCCTAGGACCAGGCATTTTGTGCGCATTGAGAGTAAACATGTCGGTTGCTATAGTAACCATCATGTTATATCATTTCGTGGGCTTACTTAAAAAAAACCCGTTAAGTACAGTTTATCAGTGGTGTAGCGTCAATGTAAGCTAAAAAGCTCAGCTTCCCCAGTTAATAATAATTTAATAATAAACCTTCAGTCTATGGACAAAATTATTTATTAATTTTAATAGAATTTATATTTACGCGTTAAATATTGTGATGCGGCAGCTCAGGATGATTTGTGATGTAGCAGTAAACAAGAAGCCTGCACACACCAGCTTCCAAGCAGACTGGTTTCTTACACTCATTCTTCTGTGTAACCCACCTCGCAGATTTTCCATCCCTTTCTAACTAAACTATCCTGGTCGTAAGGCTCGCAAGAAGCTAGCTTTTACATTGAAAATAAGTAGTTTCCGAGTTATCCCTTTTCGTGAGTTGTGTTCAGTTGAGGTGTTAGTGTGCATTGTGGCTGATATAATAAATAATGAGTGAAATAACAGTTCCTGACACCAATTTACTGGAATTTTTAGGACAATTCTATTATCAAGACTGACTTACGAACAAAAGTGTGATCTAAAAAGCAAATGACCGACTCCCTTGCTGTCAATGAAGGACACAATCAAAACACAAACGCATACTTACGTATTTACTGTATCTATTGACCGTTAATATTGTGATTCCTTTAACTATGACAGGGAGTGAGCTAATGTTATACGTGTCTATTTCTTAGAGATATGTGTAAACCGTGAAATCATATTTTACTATGTACCATTTGAGGTCATGCCTTATTTGTGTTACTTACGAGGTTCCAACCAATCTTCGACTGCAGACTTGACATTGACTACTATTTATTTTAAGACTATGTTTTTGTAATACGTTTTCTCATATTGGATGAAAGACAACTTGAATTAGCTTCCCCTGCTCAAAATTTCATGCTACGCCACTGCAGTTTATCAAGTTTTGAGAAAGACGCATTTTAAGTTTCTTTATTACACGAAACATCAGTGGATTGGAATAGGATTTTATAATGCAGTGGTTCATAACTAATGAATGATCTACTAAAGAATGAATGATAAGTGGGTTATCAAATATTTATTTTTTGTTAGAAACTTTGAAAAATTCAAAATATTAATGCACTTAACTGCTTTTGGCAGAGAATATTCATAAGAGGAGGGAACATAAATGCAAGTTAATCTTAATTAATGACACTTGCTGTTCACATTTTATTATGCTTTTTCCTTTCTTTCTGTATGTTATATATTATGTCTGATTTCTGCTTACTTGTTGTTTACATTATATTATGCTTTTTCCTTTCTTTCTGTATGTTATATATTATGTCTGATTTCTACTTACTTGTTGTTTACATTTTATTATGCTTTTTCCTTTCTTTCTGTATGTTATATATTATGTCTGATTTCTACTTACTTGTTGTTTACATTTTATTATGCTTTTTCCTTTCTTTCTGTATGTTATATATTATGTCTGATTTCTACTTACTTGTTGTTTACATTTTATTATTATTATCTTATTCAGTTTTGTGTGTAAAATTGTAGTGTACTTTGTAAATTTGTAGTGTTTTTTGTAATGCAGTTTTACTCCTGGTTGAGTGTTAGAGAAGGCCGTATGGCCTTAATTCTGCCAGGTTAAATAAATCATTATTATTATTATTATTATTATTATTATTATTATTATTATACATATTTAAATCACGAACTAATAACTAATATCCAGTTCAGAGAGGGGCCTGTTCAGTAACCTTTATATGAAACAACGGGTCAAAGTCAGGATAGGAGAAGAAATGTCAGAAGGAAGTGAAATAGGTAGAGGAATACGACAAGGATTCCATTTATCACCTATCCTGTTCAGCATCTATTTGAAGGAGTTAGTGAAGAACTGTTTTCAGAATATGGGAGGAGTGATAGTAGGAGGAAAAAGAATAAAGTGTATAAGATTTGCTAATGATATGGCGTTGTAAAAGGAATTGGCTGGGTCATTGGGTGAGAAGAAACTGCCTACTGAAGGATGAACTGGAAGAAATGGTGAACGGGAGAAGAGTTCGGGGCAGAAGAAGATATCAGGTGATAGACGACATTAAGATACATGGATCATATGCGGAGACTAAGAAGACAAAACATAGGAAAGACTGGAGAATGGTGGGTTTGCAGTGAATGAATGAATGAATTATGTTGTTAGCAGAAGAGAAGATGATACTAAGGGATATGCTACTGGAACTAAATGACAGCTGTGAGCATATGGGATGAAGATAAATGCCAATAAGAAGACCGAGGTCATAGGAGGAAAAGTAAAGAAGGTAAACTTGCGAATTCTAAATGAGGCAGTAGAGCAAATGGGTGTACTATAAGCAGTAACATGAGATGCTGTCAAGAAGTCAAAAGGAGAATAACAATAGCAAAGGAAGCTTTTAATAGAAGAAGGAGCATCTCCT
This sequence comes from Periplaneta americana, assembly GCF_040183065.1. NCBI lineage: Eukaryota > Metazoa > Arthropoda > Insecta > Blattodea > Blattidae > Periplaneta > Periplaneta americana. Next base: position 50,305,676 of record NC_091130.1, read on the forward strand.
GCGAACCTCTGGAGAAAAAACTAAGAGAGACTAGTAAAGTGCTTGTATGGGGCAAAAAGATGGACATTACGACGAAGTGAAGAGAAGTGACTAGAAACATTTGTAATGCGGATATGGCGAAGGATGGAGCGTGTGAAGTGGACAGACAGAATAAGAACCGAAACAGGTATTAGTTATCACTTTACATAGGTATCATCAAGAGACGCAACACTAAGGTGGAAAATTTGTGGTGGCGAATAGTGATGAGGAAATTAAATTGGTGACAAAATATGGTGGTGACAAAAGTCATTTGATTACAAAATACCGTGGTGACAAAGAGAATCGATGACAAAATGTTGCAGTGGCAAAATGTAATAAGTGACGAAATCACCAAGTGACGAAAAATTTATGACGAAAATTCCGGATCCCAATAATAATAATAATAATAATAATAATAATAATAATAATAATAATAATAATCATCATCATCATCATCATTACTAGTATATTATTATTATTATTATTATTATTATTATTATTATTATTATTATATGAAATTAATCAATCCAAAACTTTTGTTATTTCCTTCTCACGGAAAACTATCTCCCTAAAATTTAACTATTCTCTCAGTAATGTCGTAATTACTAAGAAAGATTGTATTAGAGATCTTGGTGTCCTACTTGATTCAAAATTATATTTCCATGATCATGTGCAATATATTTATACCCATTAATTAAGAATGCTTGGTCTAATTAGGTCTATAACTTATTCTTTTTCCACTCCTATGTGTTTATTAATTTTATACTATACGTTGGTTAGATCCAAGCTTGAATATGCATCTGTTGTATGGAACTCCATTACTTCCACTGACTCGGCTAAATTGGAGAATATTCAAAGAAAATTTATTTCCTTGTGTTCTTATAGATTTTTACCAAATTCCGATTATAACTATGAGATTAATTGCAAATATTTCAATTGCGGTAGTTCGTTCACCAGACGTCAGAATCTTGATTATTTATTTTTTTGTAAAGTCATTAAGGGTGATATTGATTGTGAATCTTTCGTAAGCAATATCAGTCTTCGTATTCCTGCTAAGGGTTTAAGATTTCATAAATTGTTTTATAATAGGAATCCTAAATCTCTCTCTCCGGTCTGCAGATGTATTAAATATGCTAATTTGCATGGATTCAACTTGGATCCATTTAATGTGTAGTATATCTTTGAGTTTTTATGTCAGTATTATTAATAATGTCATTTGTTAAGATATGTATCATACTATTCCTGTCAATTGCATATCTTACAATATTACTCATTTTATTCCAGGCTTCATTTTTTAATTAACTCACTGATCTAATTTTAATAACTATTTGTCCATTTATTTGTTGCATTTGGTCAATTGATTAATGCAGACTATTCCATTATTTCAATTATCTCATTGTACTAATTTTATAATTATTTATGCTATTCTACTCTGTTGAATTTGATCAATTATTGATGTAGACTATTATATTGTTTGTATTTTCATCTCATTGCCATTTTCTACCATTCATTCTCATTCATCATTTGTTGTTTTGTTTTGTTCTGTTCTGTATCGTGCTAAACTGTAATTGGCCTTGTGCTGTTGTTTTGCACGTTAATATTCTAAATAAATAAATAAATAAATAAATAAATAAATAAATAAATAAATAAATAAATAAATAAATAAATAAATAAATAAATTATTATTATTATTATTATTATTATTATTATTATTATTAGTCTGTCACAGTTGAAGTCATCAGACCTTTTCTTCCACTTAGCCAAAAAAGGCTGATACAATTTTCAATGATACAAGTTAATAATAATTACAGACAATATTTTAAAGAACACTCTAAGTTTGATGTAATCATACAGCACAAGTTGAGTAAAATAATGCAAACATACTAAATAATAATTACAAAATAATATAACACTTAGATATTGTCAAGTAGCTAGAATGTTTCATCCTATTAAGACATCTACTGTAAGTTACACACTACATGGTGAATTAAATATGTTCATTCAATTTCATTCGCCCAAAAACTGAATGTAATCGCAAGGTCACACGTGCCGTAAGTTATAGGAAATCAGACGAGAAGTAACAGTGATGATTCATGAGTGAGTTCTCACTTCGTAAATGCGATCTGATGTTCGTCATGAGTCATAAAGCTTGTGGCTCCGAGTTAGAGGCGTTTAAGTAAAGAATTCTAATTCCAAATGCAATAGTCACCCATTGCCACCAATTTCAATTAAGATCCATTAAATCTTCATCAGCATCTAGCATTCTTCAACAGGAAATTCCATTTTATCCCCCCTATGTCAGCGACGGTCTGGGGCAAACGGTAACTTGCTTTGTAGTCCTCCTCGTAAATGGACGACACACATTACAGAGATGCCGGAAGGCTAAAAAGAAACTGGAAGAAACTGCAAACCATTACACTTCCGAGAAGAAAAGTATAAATTCAACTTGAACAGAAATTATATAATTATATAATATCTACTCTTATTCTTGGTCTCACAAATATGACAAAGAAAGCAAACTAGATTTTGTTGTCTAGTACCTGTATACTATTTTGAAGGAAAACATAAGCAATAATGCAGTTTTTTTTACTTTTATTTTTTTTTTCAAGTACGGTAGGGATATTATGAAAAGGATACGAAATTATGATACGACATAATGAAGCAATATTGGAATGAAAGACAAAGTGAAAACTTTATTTTAAGATATAACTGTTCCATTGTTTTTTCTTCACACATTTCTCAGTATCTGTCCATTAGAGATGAACAAAACTAACTGCCGCTCTCGCTCTCTGTGTTCGTTGCATTTATCTTTCGAGTCTCGTCTCGTCATTCTCGTGCGCTTCGAGTCTCGCTCATCATTCTCGAAATAGCATTTGGTCGGCGTGGAAAGATTTCGTAACTTTGAATAAATAACATTATAAATGTTTAAATGAGACAAAATATACAAAACAAACAGTATCTTAGTTATCAAAATGTTCTGGTTCTATTATATATTACCTCTATTATTCTATTAAATATTACCCTCAACCTAATATGAGCAAATGCTGGGTAACGTTCGGTGCTGGACTCTGGACTCATTACACCGGAATTATCACCATCTCATTCAGACGCTAAGTAACCTAAAATGTTGTTAAAGCGTCGTAAAATAACCTACTAAAAAATTAATGGTGGAGTTAAAACGCGTAATTGAGATTCATTTTCCAACCAAAGTCATCAGTAGGTACTTTCCAACAATGTGGCCTCCGCGATCTCCAGATTTCAATCCGGCCGACTTTTGGTTGTGGGGTTACCTTAAAGAACGAGTTTTCCTGACACATCCAACAACCCTACTGCAACTGAAAGATGCCATCTCGCAAGAAATTACCAATATTCCGAGACATCTGCAAAATACTATGCACGATTTCGCAGACAGAATGCTGTAGGTTGAACCAAAGATCGGCGGACATCTTCTCAATATTTTGTAAACCCCGTTGTTTGCCCAACACTGTGATGTTTTTGTTTTTTTCCTATCTCAAATATTATAATATTTATAGCGGTTTAATATTTGAACTGACTTTTGAAATGCCCTATTATAGCAATAACTTTCCAGTCTTCATCCACGATATTTATTCATCTTGGAAAAGTCAAGATATGAAAGCGGGCCTTAGTCGTAGAAAGCCAACATTGTAGTAATTCTGATAATAATATTATATAAAATACAGTTTGTTTCCGAGGTGGTGTTTGAAGCAGTAATTAGGAGAGGGAGAGACCGATTTATTAGCGAAGTGATATCTCCATATTTCTATTACATGTATTCGCGGGGATGTTCTGGCGACTTCGTTAGAATTAGCTTCCCCACACAGGTGTTTCGACACTTGTCAGCATCGGACAGATTTAGGGCCACCTTGAGCGGGGTTTCGTATAGACTCGATGAAGCATAAAAGCCGAAGTCGGACTAGACCCGTGGGAAAGATACTGCCAAGCTTGGGTTTTCCAAAGAACGGGTATTCTTGTGAGATATACAAACTAATTTGAGGTTATGGGAAATCCAAAGTCTAAATTTAGAGATGACATATTTCGCGCCCAATAAGAAGAGATCTTGGTCCAGCTTATGAGGTCACTTTGGACCAATAGGGAATAGATTTTAGGCCGGTTAAGTGACGTAGTTGTTAGCCAATAGGATAGTTAGTTTTAGCGTAGGATAGGTTTTTATAAATAAGGGTGACGGGGAGCGGAGATCATCAAAACAACTTCACATCGTGTCGGCGGCCCTACATACAGGGCACAATAACTACTTCGTTTGGTGTCGACAGGACTACTATTTCGCTTCGTGTCGACACAATCACAATATCTCATCGGGTCGGCGGCCCAACTTAATAGTCTTTCTTCAGGCGAAGACTCGATAGATTGAACTTTGTCATCGGCGAGACTACTCGCCAACGTTTAGGAGCTTCGATCGTAGTGTACGGGACAGAGTATTGAATTTATAGTATCGGATAGAGCTTATTCAGAGCTGCAACTGAGTCGATACAGAATTGCGACCAACGACTGAATTATAAGTCAGCCGGAAATACATACTCTAGGGTTTACCAAGTGAATACGACAATAAACTTATAGTTTTGGAATTTACACTGCCTTTTATATAAGTAGCCGGCTTGGGATTATTCCCGACATCAACCTACACCACAACCGTACCTCGGCTACCCTGAGTGAATCTCACGCAACACCGAGACGCACCCACCCTCAAATGGCGCCCAACGTGTAGTCACAATAACCACTCACCCTCAAATGGCGTCCAACGTGGGAACTCAACAACGACACCACCCTCAAATGGCGCTTTCCAACGTGGGGCTCGAAGGAAGACAGCTGTTCCAGTGACCGGCCCCGGGTGCGAACACAACACCAAACAACGCGGAGGACCGGACGGAGCATTTCAGCCCTGCATAGCCGAGGAACGACGCTGGAAGGCGGGAATAGAACCAGGCCATCGCGATATCACGACACCACCAGTGAAGGCCACACGGAGACCACCAGAGAAGGCAACTCGGAGAGGCGGTGGCAAGTATGAAGGGAAGATGAATTAATGTGTATATATGTATATGATATTTTGGGGGAATAATTATAAAGTGTATATGTTTCAATTTCTGGTGTGATATTTTTTGTATATATATGTATTTTTTTTGTGTGTGATATTTTGGGAGAAAGTGAAATAAGTGTATTGCGTAATTTGTTGGAAGTGAGTAGAGTGCAAATACAGGCCTAGCTAGATTATTATTGGGAAAGCAAGCGTCGGATAGATGACAGAGTAGCATATAGATGATACTACGTAGCCATAGGAGTAAAGTAGTTAGGAAAATACGAGAAAGACGAGGAAATAGAAACAAGGGAACCATGGAGCAAAGGAAGGACGAGGAAATTATGGAAATCAGAGAGGAGGTCGAGAGTAACGCAGGACAGGAAATAGAGGGAGAGCGATCGGTGGAAAAGCAACAGAGGAGAGAAAGTGGCAAAGGGGAAATGACGCTAGAACAGTTATGGGAGCAGATGAGACAATTCATGGAAAATAACTCAAGGGAAAGTAAAGAACAAATAAAGCAAATGGAAAATAAATTAGACAACAATTCAAGGGAAAGTAAAGAACAAATAAAGCAAATGGAAAATAAATTAGACAACAATTCAAGGGAAAGTAGAGAACAAATGAAACAAATGGAAACTAAATTAGAGAATAACTCGAGGGAAAGTAGAGAGCAGATTCTGAGGGAAAGTAGAGAACAAATAAAACAAATGGAAAATAGATTGGGGGAAAGTTCGAGAGAGATTAGAGATCATATTGCAAAATTAGCGGAAAGAGGAAACAAGATGGAGGACAAAATAGAGAAGCTAGAGGGGAAATTAACCGAGAATGGGATCGGAATGGAGAACCAATTGAAGATAGCTATGGATAGGATGTCAGAAAGTATGAAGGATTTAGACGTAAGGGTTAGAGATAGCGCTACGAGAGAGAATAGCGATCTAAAATCAGCTGTTGAGGAAGCGATAGTGGAGAAGGTTCGAGAAATTCAGAATTCGGTAGAAGAGAAAATAGGTGAGATGGATCAGGAAGTGGACGGTCTCAAGCGAGCCATAAAGAATAAAGAAAGGTCGGATAACGAATGTTTGGAAGAATTAAGGAGTAAACTAAACTCAATAAACGACGTACTAAATGGGGGTAGTCCCGCAAATTTAAGCGGACATAGCAGCTCGGACCGTGCAGTTTCTAGACAAGAGGGCACAAGTGAGAGCCCGGCATCAGGTAGCAACATAAATGTAAGACATGTTAACCATAGTGTTGGTGAGGAATGTCAGACCTCACGGGATGATGTGCGTAGTGAGTTAATAAATGTAAACGACAAGGCATATTTAGGCCGTCCCCAGTACCCCACTCACATTTTGAATGAGATTGGTTACCCTATTTTTGATGAGGTTGAATTTTCAAACCCACATAACTACATAAGTGAGCTGGAAACGTACTTTAGAGTAAGAGGGGTGCCGGATGACTTAAAAATGACTGTCGTACGAAAGAGCCTAAAGAGCCGACCACTCAACTGGGCGCTAGTGGCCCTAGGGGATAATGTCACTTATGAGGAATTCAGAGAAAAATTTTCGGAGAGATACTGGGGACAAAGACAACAACAAAGAATTAGGAAGGAAATTAATCAGAGCAGGTTTGACGCGGGAAGAGGCGTCTCTATGATAGATTATTTTCTTGAACTGGTTAAGAAAGGGAAAAGCCTCAATCCGCCAATACCGGATTCAGAGCTGATCCAAACTCTGATTTCGCAGTATCCCGAGAACATAAGATATAATCTGATCGTAGCAGGGCACCGAGACTTCGGGGAAACAATAGATTTATTGACTGCGCTGGATGGTTCGGACGCCACGCACTATGAATGTAGTGGACAGGCAGATTATGAACATGGCAAAGGAAAGGGTTCAAGCCCCACCGACCAGAAAGCGGGGAAGGGGGCAAGTACGGCCTTTTCATCCCCAAGGACAGGAGCCCAAAATCAGAGTAACTGGGGTGGTGACAGGAGCCCCAACAATGCACATAGTCGGTACCATAATGGCCATAACGGAGGGAAAAGTCCCAACAGGGAGAGAAGGATTGACCCGTCCTTTGGGGGTCCTTATAATAATAGTAGGAATAACCAGAGTAGTCATAACAGGATGAGGAACGATCGAGGAGGTGTTGGTCCCGTGCGTAGGGTTAACCACATACGATGGTACACGGGAAGACAAGAAAATGGAAATAATAGGCTTAGAACCCAACCACACTGGCTTAGGAACAGAAATTACAGACAGGGATTCTGGCAGCCTAATTTTAGCAGGTGACCGCAAAATCGAGGTGATTGGAGGAGACAGGAGCAGGAGAGAGATAGGCGAGACGTCCTACAAGAAATGGCCTCACAAGGGTGCAATAGGCCACCTACACAGTGTAACGTGGGAAAAAGCAGGAATAGAGACATGAACGGACGTCAGCAAAGTCCGGTCAGAATGAATATGGGCCGGGAGCCTATAAATTGTAGAAATAGAGACGAGGTAGCAGTGGAACCGACTGCATCGCACTCGGGAAACTGCTAGATAGAAGTCTCAAGGGGTCGGAGATTTCTGTAGCTAAGTGCCGTAAGCCACTGTCAAAAGAATCCACCAACGCGGTAAGCGTGAAGAGACAGAGCGAGATTACTAACCCAGAGTTAGAAAATAATGGGACTTATGTATTGCCTTATATAGATGCTAAAATATTTGGGATAAAGTGTTGTGTGTTGTTGGACTCGGGCTCCACAAATAATGTATGCAGCTTGGAATTTTTTCAAAAGGTTAGGGATTCAGGAATAAAACTGCAAACGTTACCCATATGTTCACTGTACTGTGCAGGCGCCCTAAGCAAGAAGAAGGAAAAGGTAAAATATCAAGTATGGTTCGAGTTAGAGTGCGGAGACGTGAAATTAAATGCTATTTTTCTTGTGATACAAAGGTTGACTACCGACATCATTATTGGAGTAGAAAGCTTTTATGAATGGCACGCGCTATTAGATTTCAGGGAAAACAGACTAGGGGTTACGGCAGGTAACGACAGTGTAGGCCATGTCCCATTCAGTAGCAATAACGCTCGAGCTGAGGTAGACGAAAGAACCGCGGAAGAGATAGGATTACAGGAAGAGTTATTTTTCGTAGAGCATCTAAAAATTTGTAAGAATGTAATTATAGAGGTTAATCCGTGGGAAGGTAACGAGGTAACTAGGGGAGTGTGTCAAGTAGGCTGAGGAGAATGCGAGTTATGTATCGGCGAATTAGTCCAGGCGAGACAAATAGGACGTAATCTCATTAGCGGTAGGGCCAGATATTGTAATGAGATTTCGCTTGGCGATCTTAGGCAGGTAGTCGCGTCTAACAATAGGAGGACAGATACTTTTGAAATAGTGAGAGATAAAGTTAACCAGGCACACGGCCTGAGTGAGAGTGAAAGAAAACGCTTAATGGATGTTGTAGGTAGCCATTTAAATGTCTTTTCAGACGCGCCGGGACTGTGTAGAGTGTATACACACAAAATTAAGGTGGTAGGAATGGAGGAATTTCGGCATAAATGTAGACCCATTCCCCTATCTTTAAGGGATCAGGCAGACGAAGTCATAAATGATATGTTAAAAGATGGCGTTATAGAAGTATCGGACTCGCCTTACGTAAATGCATTGTGCTGGGTTAGGAAGCCCAATGGAAGCTTAAGAGTAACGATCGATGCCCGACACGTTAACTCGTTTTCGGTTAAAGATAATTTCAGGACGGAGTCAGTGGACACTTTGTTAGGCCGTATCAGTGACTGTTCTATATTCACTAGTTTAGACTTGACCAGTTCGTATTGGCAGATTCCGCTGGACGAGGACTCGAGAAAATTCACAGCGTTCCTACATAACGGGAAAGTTTATCAGTATACCCGATGCCCATTCGGCATCGCGAGTTCTGGATCTGCGCTACTAAGGGCACTTGACATAATTTTTGGTGATTCGACGAAAGGTTTTCTGGCACAGTACATTGACGATTTTCTTATATATGGCAATAATGTTGATAGGCATATTAGAGATATTGATTTTGTACTCACTAAATTGAGAGAGGCTGGTATGACAGTCAAGCTGGGGAAAACAGCATTTTTTAAAGCTGAGACAGTTTTCCTGGGTTACGTAATTTCGTCTGACGGAATTAGACCGGACCAAGAGAGAATTCAGAGCATTTCGAGGATCCCGCCGCCGCGGAACCGGAAACAGGTTCGTAGGTATCTAGGTATCCTACAATACCAGAATCGGTTTCTCGTCAATTATGCTAAGCATGTAGCCCCACTCAGAGCATTGTTGAAGAAGGATACACCCTTCAGGTGGGGGTCGGCAGAGCAGGAAGCATTCGATCGAACGAAACTGCTTTTCGCCGACTCAATTCTGCTGGAAAGGCCTAACGACAGCCTACCTTTTCAGATTTATACTGATGCGTCTTCATATGGATATGGAGCAATTCTATGTCAGACCGATGTAGATAATAAGCGACATGTGATTGCCACAGCTTCTAGGGGACTGTCGCGTACCGAAAGCAACGCATCAATCACGGAACTTGAGATTTCTGCTGTGTACTTCGCACTACAGAAGTTCCGTCAGTATATCTTTAATAGGCAGATCATCATATTTACTGACCATGTAAGCCTAGCGTTTCTGAGTAGATGCAAATTGACGAACTCTAGAATATCTAGATATGTGCACGAGATTTTGGCTCATGATGTGACGATTAGACATATTCCGGGGGCAGACAATATTTTTGGTGATTGTCTCTCTCGTTTGAATTCCAAATCGGGGCTACCGGAAACTATCACCGCCCCCGCGTACGAAATTGCCGGGATGAAAATTGATTCCACGAGGAACGGAGCTCTGACGGGAAAATTTCGGAGAATTGCAGATTTGCAGCAGGAGGATTCCACGATAAGGGCCTTAATGGACAAAGCTAGAGAAATCTCACAGGTGAAAGATGAAGTGTATGGATTGCGCTTTGGTATCTTGTATAAATTGCATGGTAGGGATATCCAGAAGTGGAAGATATACATACCTGCGAGTATGGAGAATGAACTTATAAATAACTTTCACCTATCTATGTGTCACTCTGGGAGTGATAGGATTATTTTAACTATGTCAGAATCATTTTATATTAAGCAACTGTCAAAGAAGGTTAGAAGGGTAATATCTCGTTGCGAGGTCTGCCAGAGGGCGAAACCTATAAATGTAAGGTATGACAATGTACCACAGGTCGTTATTAGGGGTAAAAAGAATGAACTTGTAGCAGTGGACGAACACGGTCCAATGCCCACATCGTCCTTCGGACACAGGTACATATTTGTTACGTACGATGTCTTCACAAAATTTGTAAAGATTTACCCTTTAAGAAATATCTCTAGTAAGTTGTGTGCTGAAAAGCTGGTTAGAGATTACATACCGACTTACGGTCCGGTAACAGCGGTGCTCAGTGACAATGTGTCGGTACATAAATCGAAAGTGTTTTGCAAAAGGCTGGAAGATGCGGGCGTGAAGCTATACAATTGCTCCGCATACTTTCCCAGCGGTAATCCCTGCGAAAGAGCGCTTAGGGATATATCATTGTACCTCCGTATTCTGTGTCACCGAAACCATAAGGACTGGTTTAGGCAATGTGAGGTGATTGAGAGAGTCATGAACCACTCTATCAATCCAACGACCGGAATAGCTCCGATCAAACTTATGTTAGGGATCGATCCCGATCCTATGATAAAGAGTTTGCCGCAGGCAATACAGGAGGGTGAGCCTCCTAGTGCGGAACTACTGTGTAAACTAGCTTTCGACCGAATCAGGAAAAAGGCTGAGTATAGACTCGGTAAAGTTAAAAGATATCGCCACAAATGGGAGCCCTCACCCGGCGATTTGGTATTGCTAAGGGACGTGAAGTTATCTTCCGCCCTTAGAGGACGTTACTCACGCATGGAGCTACTGTACAAGGGGCCCTACGAAATTAAAAGTAAATACGGAGACCATACTTTCGAATTGGTAGAAAGGGGAAAAAGTAAACCTGTTGGAAGGTACCACAAGCAACTCTTGCGGCCTTTCAAACAGGAGAGGCAAGGAGGCAGGAATGAGAAAGAGTAAGAATAGTTAGTCTCACGCGTACAGCTAGGTGAACATGTACAGGGCGGCTGGTACAACCAAGCACGCAGAGTGTGTAACTGATCAATGAATAAACAAATGTAAATATGTGAATGAATGGGACTGTACATATGTAAATGTGGATATAAATTGTACATTGTTGTGCTTATTGTGTGAGAGTTGTGTACATAGAAAGGCTTGTGAAGATATATGTAATATTTATTGTAATTGCTTGTAGTGATATTATAATCAGATTGTATTGTAAATAATGTGTTACCGGCTGATAGCGTAGGGGAACTATGAGGCTAGTTATAGGCAGAAAGCGGGGACATCTCATAATATTGGAAACTCTTTCGGGAATTTCCAATGGTTATGTAGATGGGCATTTGAAGCAGTAATTAGGAGAGGGAGAGACCGATTTATTAGCGAAGTGATATCTCCATATTTCTATTACATGTATTCGCGGGGATGTTCTGGCGACTTCGTTAGAATTAGCTTCCCCACACAGGTGTTTCGACACTTGTCAGCATCGGACAGATTTAGGGCCACCTTGAGCGGGGTTTCGTATAGACTCGATGAAGCATAAAAGCCGAAGTCGGACTAGACCCGTGGGAAAGATACTGCCAAGCTTGGGTTTTCCAAAGAACGGGTATTCTTGTGAGATATACAAATTAATTTGAGGTTATGGGAAATCCAAAGTCTAAATTTAGAGATGACATATTTCGCGCCCAATAAGAAGAGATCTTGGTCCAGCTTATGAGGTCACTTTGGACCAATAGGGAATAGATTTTAGGCCGGTTAAGTGACGTAGTTGTTAGCCAATAGGATAGTTAGTTTTAGCGTAGGATAGGTTTTTATAAATAAGGGTGACGGGGAGCGGAGATCATCAAAACAACTTCACATCGTGTCGGCGGCCCTACATACAGGGCACAATAACTACTTCGTTTGGTGTCGACAGGACTACTATTTCGCTTCGTGTCGACACAATCACAATATCTCATCGGGTCGGCGGCCCAACTTAATAGTCTTTCTTCAGGCGAAGACTCGATAGATTGAACTTTGTCATCGGCGAGACTACTCGCCAACGTTTAGGAGCTTCGATCGTAGTGTACGGGACAGAGTATTGAATTTATAGTATCGGATAGAGCTTATTCAGAGCTGCAACTGAGTCGATACAGAATTGCGACCAACGACTGAATTATAAGTCAGCCGGAAATACATACTCTAGGGTTTACCAAGTGAATACGACAATAAACTTATAGTTTTGGAATTTACACTGCCTTTTATATAAGTAGCCGGCTTGGGATTATTCCCGACATCAACCTACACCACAACCGTACCTCGGCTACCCTGAGTGAATCTCACGCAACACCGAGACGCACCCACCCTCAAATGGCGCCCAACGTGTAGTCACAATAACCACTCACCCTCAAATGGCGTCCAACGTGGGAACTCAACAACGACACCACCCTCATGTTACAAACTTTCAGGGATGATGGCGAAGGGCACATGTATCTATTTGAGATAAGGAACCATGGACCGGAAATGACCGAGTCGAAAGTTATAAGCAAAAATAGTTGTGTGGAAATGGAATTATAATTTGGCACCACGTGCCCTCCTTCCCTGAACTTTTGGAACAGTCGTGGAAAGATGGTATGGGCCGGATGTCTCCTACGTGGATACTCGGCCGGATACAATCTGTGAGTTTGTCTACTGTTCCCATTGGCTCATCCGTATTCGAAAATCAGGCCTGCATATTCCGCTCTCATGTACTTCTCCATTTCACTAGGACTGATCGACGACTGGACACTGCAGCTTGTACACATACACTGCTGTCTACAGACGTGCGTATCAGGACCGACCATGTCCGTTACACATTACGCTATCTGCATAGCTTTAGTGTAGTTTCATGTCCCCATCCTTCAGACAGCGCACTGAATGGGACACTGTAATTAGACAACGTAAACAACGTCAGGTGAATACAGAATGTGTAAGATGTACAGATAAATACACATAAATAAGGTGTACAGAGGAATAAAATTATTTCATTTCCACACAACTATTTTTGCTTGTAACTTTCCACTCCGTCATTTCCGGACCAGGGTTCCTTATCTCAAAAGTGATACATGTGCCCTTCGCCATCATCCCTGAAAGTTTGTAACACCACATCGGAAACATTCTGTATATAAGTTCACATCTCAATCTCTGACACATATTTCAGATTAATTTCCTCTTTGGACTTTGTCAACCTAGTTACTTGGATACATACGATTTACATTTTTCTCCTTGTCAACTGGAACTGCAACAAATAGACGGACCAGACATGAAGCGAAACACTGAACAAATATAAGCACCTTTTCAGTCAATGAATTGTTAACTCGAGAAATGCACTCGACTCCATACAGCACTTTCGTAATGGTGTCATGGTCGATGATTGCGGGTGCGTTTCTTCAGCCTCGCAGGTGTTCCCGGCTGCAGTGCTCTAGTGTCGACCGTTCAGGAATGCTTTCCTACTAGAACGAGGAAGAATGCGTTTTGTCATTCAAACCGCGTTCATAAATTTCCTTCAACGTCAGATGTCGGTTCGGTGATTTCAATTGCTGTGAACAGAATTGTGTCATTTGATTTCACTCGAATGACATTCGTGGAAAATAGCAAGATAATGGCATTAGCACACTTTATTGCGATCGCACGAATCACGTGTAGGCCTAATCTATTTTTATTTTTTCCCCTCATAATGTAAGGAGAAAGAGCGTATCGCAAACTGAATAGTGTTGAATTCAAACATTATCCTTCAAGGGAGGCATATAATTACAAAGATATTGCAATTCTAGCTGAGGTACGTTTAGTTATTCATTTTTTTTCATATTATTTTGATAGAAGTAACCTAGTGATATTATTGTTTCTGTAAGTAATACAATAATTTTATTACGAAAATCTGTTTTACAATACAGAAACTGTTTAAGTAATTAAACCGTTACTAATTATATTGACCAAAAATGATAATTTTAATTATATAATTTGTTTTTACTGTTTTAGGTCATTTTACGAGAATTTTAGGAGGATTTTATAGGTCTTTTTGTTTTGTTTTGTTTTGTTTTGTTTGTTTGTTTGTTTTTTTTTTTAAAGTTTTAGGTCATAAACATCCGGGCCTAGTTATTGTAAAGGCTGTGTGATGTATCTTGTCTCTCTGTGAAAAGAGAGAGAAAGGAGATATGTCTTACTTCGTCTATGTTGTTATTGCGATGGGGGAGTGGAGCGGTGCCGTCCATCCATCCAGTGGCGGAAGGGACTAGTTGATACATTCTGTAGCGCAAAATAAAATAACAAAATATCTCTCTTCGTACTGTGTAGTTCCGTCACTGAGCTTGTCTTTCAAGAAATTGAGTTCCGGCAGCCTTTACAATAACAAGATTTTGAAAGGAATCCTGAAAATTTACAACCCTCCTATAATCTCCACCCTCATTTGAAGGGACTTGGTTTTATTGCTACTGAGACAAGATAAACCTTACCAGGTTACAGTTACTAGAGTTGAACAACGATCGAGAAAGCAAGACTAACAGCGCCCGCAAAGCTGAAAACCCGCACGACAATGTTGTATACGTCGCATCGCTGACGTAAAGATTGCTTGTGAGTGTTTCGGGACTTCGGGAGTGATCAACTCTCGAACATCAAGCAGCCTTGAATCGCCACAGTTGTTTATACCAGACTGAACTTTTATCTACTTTGGTAACTGTTATATATGTATAAACAATCAAGTAGCCTATTTGAAACCTCATCTCTACCTTTCAGTGTATAATAATCCGTTCCCCAATCTTTATTTAATTACTAGGCCCTTATTAAAAGCTAGAAATTTTTTTTTTCTTATGTTTGAGATCAAATGTACAATCTCAAGCAAAATAATATTAACGCTTTATTTAACGTTATATTTTATGTTTCTTAGAAATACAAATTTATGTGAGAATTGATTTTTTTTCTATTTATATAACCATAGGTAATATCATAATTATAATAGAACCAGAACATTTTGATAACTAAGATACTGCTGTTTTGTCTTTTTGTATCATTTAAACATTTATAATGTTATTTATTCAAAGTTACGAAATCTTTCCATGCCGACCAAATGCTATTTCGAGAATAATGAGCGAGACTCAAAGCGCACGAGAGTTACGAGACGAGACTCGAAAGACAAATGCAACGAACATAGCAAGCGAGAGCGGCAGTTAGTTTTGTTAATCTCTAGTAGTTACTATAATGTCACGTGACAGCGTATGCCGTATCTAGAACATTATTGCAAAAACTCTCTAAGTTTTTTTTTTCCTGTGCTCCCCTATTAGTGATATGGTTATTTTTCTAAGACTCAGAATTCCTAGATATATTTCCTCCCGGAAGGAGTCATGCTGAGAATTCTAACGTCTTTAAAATCTTTCCCTCTCCATTGGATTTGAACTCGCGAACTTCAGATTCAACTACTGTCATGGTAAGTGCAAGAGAGACAAATCTAATGATAATTTCAGAAGTAATTTAACAGGAATCGATCCCCAGTCTTTCTGAAGATACGATGTCGATTGACTGGGCAACAGCTGGATCCGTAAGTTCGAAATTGTTTCAACATTTTTCAGCAATGTCTCACTTTTTGATTAAGATCTACTAAGCAAATGCTTACTGTTTTATTTTTCGGAAAGTAGTTTTATATTACAAGGAATCGAGTTTGTTTGCTGACATATCTAATTGCAAAATAGAACAAAAGATTTCATAAAGATGGAATTCTTATATCAAATTATCTCCTTATTTGTCGTTTTAATACCCATTTACCTGTCCAAAGATTGTCGTGAAATGCTCTGCGTACGTAACTTAAGTGTAGCTGCAACGTGATTTGCCTCACAACGACCTATTAATTGTATCCGAAATGTTAACACAGCATGTTACACATTTTATTACGCCTGTTTCTTTGCGGTTCGTTTTAGTTTCTTTTTGCAAGTGAGTTGTTACCATGACTGTTTTACGTAATAATGCTAAGGTTACTACGCTTCGGCTTACAATATTAATTATACACCAAATTATGGGCTATAGAAGTCGAAGTGAATATAATGTTGTTGCCAGACAACTAACTAATTGTGAGTCCAGCAACTGGTTCGGAACTGGAAGGTGTCTAGACCGAATCTTGGCGTCGGCAGTTTTGTATCCAAAGAAATGCAGTCTGAGCTAGAATTAAGCTCGTTCTCACCTCATGATCACTTCTGATAAATAACAAGAAAACACATCAAAATCATTTGTCTGAAACTCCTTTGAACAGCTGTTCACGAGTAGGTACTCTAAGGAAAGATGAAAATAATACAAATTTATCGTTGAATAATGCTATTGTAATGCATTGTTTTTATTTGCATTCCATGGTATTCGTACATCGCTTCACAGTTAGAATATGGAATATGTCAAAAATATCTTAATAGTTCTATAAAGTCTTAATTCAAGTCGATTCAATAGAAAAGGTCCAACGTAGGGCAGCAAAATGTCAAAATGGGAAAGGAACATGGCGAAGAGATAGTAAAAGACTTACGGTGGGAATTTCTCAAATCAAGGGGACGAAAAACCAGACTGACCCTATTATTTAAGGCACAAATGGGACACAAAGCATGGACTGACAACAATACTAGATTAGTGACACTATCATACTTAGGCAGGGCTGATCACATTAGGAAGTTTAAATGCAGAAAACAAAGAACGGACGTGGCAAAATTTTCCTTTGTTAATCGCACAATAGTAGGCCTAGACTGGAACAGCTTACCTGCGGCAATCTTTCAGGGTGGTCCTCTCAAAATCAATATATTTTTTAATTGTAGGTGCAGTGTAATTATCTAAGTTGTGTCATGTAATTAATTAAGTTGATACGTAATTAATTAAGGTGATATGTAATTAATTCAGGTGATATGTAATTACTTAAATTGGTAATAGATTTAATAGAAGTACTGTACTTATAAGTTAGGTTACTTTTGCTTATAGTAGGCGTTATTATAGCATACTTTTTATTTACAGTTCTAGGTTTATTGCATCTATTTATTTATAGTTAGAATTAAATTTACGTTAATTTTATTTTTATTGCTGTAATTATTGTAAATTTTATTAATATAATAAATTGTAATGTTATTATTGTATATTATATATCACTGCCACCGAGTGTATACCCAATTGTAGCGTTAATAAATACATACATACATATATATACATATAATTATAGTCACAGTCTAGTTGAAATATGTACCGGTACAGAAGAGTTTTACAATATAGTCTACTAGTACAACACAAAGGTTTAGTATCGATACTTAATACAAGACAGAAATATTCATGTATGTCATAAGTCACCTACAGAATAGAAGGCGTGAGAAATTAGGTACTTCTTTAATTTGGCCCCAAATAATTTTATGTTTTGAATATGATTTTTTACGTCCATAGGAAGGCTATTAACAAATTTTACTGCCATATAACGCACTCCTTTTTGATAGCACGATAGACTTGCCGATGGAGTATGAAAGTCATTTTTAACGAGTATTTATGTTATGAACTAGTTACGAAGTTTTCACAATTACATACGAGGAAGCTTATTAGTGAAGAAATACACTAACATGCCATGGACATTTTGTAGTTTTTTTAAAGTGGTCCTACACGATTTCCTAGATTTGGCAACTATTATTATTTTAATTACTAGGAATATACTGTAGAATTTCTCCAGAATATTATTCCAAAACTCATTACCGAGTGGAAGTATGCAAAGTATATTGTTTTTAAGGTATTGATATTTACTATCTCTCGCAGAGATCTAATAGCAAAACATGCTGAATTAGTTTGAGGATAATTTCTTTAATGCGATTTTTCCAATTTAACACATTATCGATTTGTAAGCCAAGAAATTTGGTCGCTGTTGTTTCTGTTAGGGACCTGTTGTTAATTATTGCTTGAAATCTGCGATTTTGAATTTGGGCAGGATTTAAATTGAATTATGTTAGATTTGTTACAATTTATGCCATGGACATTTGTATTTATGTATATATATATATATATATATATATATATATATATATATATGTTTCGAATTTTACTAAATGTTACAGTCTATTCTCCGTGTACTCTGCATGATTATAGTATTTCTAACCGACACGATACTACAGGGACCTCACATGATGGTTAGCAGACTTTAAATAGGAGATGAGTTACTGACCGGATGTTCCTTCTTTTTCTTTTTAATATAAATTTTGTTATGAAAGCACATATTACATAGGTACATTAAAAACTATTGCATACATTAAATAATAGTGGATTTTTATCATACTTTTTTTGTTGTTTTCAACATCTTCGTAAAAATGGAGCTAGCTCGTTATTGCAGGAAGCCCTTCAATTATCCAATAGTTCCCAACATTCATGATCATGAAATTAGAAATAGAGAACAAATCATTATTCCATACTGTAGATTACGGACCGTATTCATAGACATTCTTAGCGCGGGCTTCCGGTGGATGATCAGCGTTCTAATGTTTTTCGTATTCATAAACCAGTGTTAGCGATATGATATGATATGATATGATATGATATATGATATGATATGATATGATATGATATGATATGATATGATATGATATGATATATGATATGATATGATATGATATGATATGATATGATATGATATGATATGATATGATATGATATGATATGATATATGAATCCTGTAGAAATAATCGGTCGATAGCCGGGGCTAGTTTAGCACGCTCGTAGCGCGGGCTAGCGAAATGTCTATGAATAGCACCCTACATGATTAACTCAAACTTTTCTGTTTTATTTTATTTTAGTAGGTTATTTTACGACGCTTTATCAACATCTCAGGTTATTTAGCGTCTGAATGAAATGAAGGTGATAATCCTGGTTAAATGAGTCCGGGGTACAGCACCGAAAGTTACCCAGCATTTGCTCATATTGGATTGAAGGAAAATACCGGAAGAAACATCAACCAGGTAACTTGCCCCTACCGGGAATCGAACCCAAACACCTGGTTTCGCGGCTAACCGTTACTCCACAGGTATGGACACTTTTCTTTTATACGGACGATATTACGTAATAAGTTTTCCAGTCAACATTGGAATTTACCTATCAGAAATTATAACCTAAAACAAGATTTTATAATTAATTATCTAAAAATTCTTTTTGCTCTGTCGGTGAGTTTTTAGACACAAATTCGAATGAAATTGTTTTTTAATAAATGAATTTAATCATGTTTTATTAGTTCTAGTATAGGTATAATATGTGAAATTGTTTTAATAAATAATTTTGGTTATTATTTTGTTAGTTTTCATAGTAGTAACTACGTTTTTAAAATGTAACATATGTGACGAGGCCTATTACTTGTATGTTTAATTGCCTAATAAATTGAATTGAATTGCATATTAGCAAAAATGAAGCTGTGTATGTGTTGCAGAGGCTAGCAAATCGCAGTTTTCTTCTCAAACTAGTACTTGAGAAACTTTCCACTTTATCATCGCATGGCAAATTTTCTATCGGCGGACGATGCGTATAATTTACGCTAAAGCAACCAGTCATTTACTATCATAGCTTGCCGCACAGCTAAATATTACGAAATATTTGTTATATTAAATTTTATGTATACTCACCATTATAGAAGATGCTGGAAGTTTCTGCTCTCATAGTAGATTGCCGAATTCTTGAATAACGATGCAGCTGATGCCGCTGGATTGAAGCCGTATTAACTCTACATTTTGCTTCAATTCTTTCAACTCGAAGGATTATACACGCTTTGTATTAAGACTTTCTCCACACACAAGTAGCAAGAATTAAAGTCCGGCGATCTTGGGGCCATACACTAATACGAACACATCTTCAAAATCTCGCATGAAACTTTTATTAAGTTCTGTGCAGTATTTATCTTGCCACCATATGAAACTTTACTTGTTATGTAAGTTTTAAAAAAATATTCAAAATTCAGAATGCAGAATTTCTTCCTTCAGAAACATGAAGATTTATATTATTTACAAAGCACTTACACCACACCTGATAACTTTTTCTTCAAGATGACATTGAAAAGTAATATATGAGATCTCGTTGCTTCAGGCTATACTAATTTACGTAACTTGGTAAGTAGAACCACACTTCATCGCCGAGAAGGTTAACTGTGGAGTCAGATAACGATCACTCACTATCAAGGTAAGCCCATTAAAATGAGCTATTTTCACAATATCGCTTTTTAAATTTAATAAACTTCCTAGTGGAATTCCATGCGAATTTTATTGGAAATGTGTGCTTGCTGAACTAATCTTACTGAGCAATTTCGTGGACAATTTTCAAGCAGTGTATTTATATTTTTTTAATCTTTCTTCGTAAATACAGCAGTCTCTCGAACGTATGCCCTGTTCATAAATATTAGACCTAATTGTGTTGGAATTTGTAGCTTCAACAGGATGTTTTCGTTTACATGATTTTATTTTTGATGCACATATCACACATCTAGTTTATGTTTCTCCATATTATTTCACAGAACGCGACGACTGATCCTAGTAGCAAACACTAATTCACAGTCTTCAGGACTAAACACAAATTATGAGGGCGTCGAATTGCTTGAAAGTTGCATCATATTTCGTCTAGGCGTTGCAACGCGTTGATGGCAAGGACAATGGGGTGGCCTGGAAGAGACTGCATGGATTACAGCCAATGTAAATCCAGGACTTCCTCTCGAATCTGACAGCGAAGGTGGATGTATTCGCTGTAAAGAACAAGCAAGTTAATAAAATGAAGTACTTTGTTATTCGTATGTTGAGTCACTGCAGCAATATTAGTCAACAGAGACACACAATGAATGGGTCTACATGCACATGTATCACATGTATCCTTACGTCATAGGTGAAATTGTTAGTTTACTGCATGCTGGAGTTGCAGCATTGCCAAAGTGCACTTAATGCAAATTACAACCCGCGTTATTCTGGCTCCAGTTAAAAAGCTAGAACGTGAAAGGGAGGTCAGACCCAGTCACTGACATCTTGCTCGACAAAGTTATAGTCATCAGAATTCATTACTATCAACACTGTCATCGTCGTCATGATCATTATTACGAAATAGTCATCACCATGACCATTATCAACACAATCGTTCCATTACCATTATCAACTCATTGCCTCATGATCTTTATCAACGCAGTCGTCTCATGATCATTATAAACGCAATCATAGCCTCATAATCACTATCAATGCAGTCATTGTCTCATGATCATTATCAACGCAGTCATTGTCTCGTGATCATTATCAACGCAGATATTGTCTCATAATCATTATCAACGCAGTCATTGTCTCAATCATTATCAACGCAGTCATTGTATTATAATCATTATCAACTCAGTCATTGTCTCAATCATTATCAACGCAGTCATTGTCTCATCATTATCAACGCAGTCGTCTCATGATCATTATCAACGCAGATATTGTCTCATAATCATTATCAACGCAGTCATTGTCTCAATCATTATCAACGCAGTCATTGTATTATAATCATTATCAACTCAGTCATTGTCTCAATCATTATCAACGCAGTCATTGTCTCATTATCATTATCAACGCAGTCGTCTCATGATCATTATCAACGCAGATATTGTCTCATAATCATTATCAACGCAGTCATTGTCTCAATCATTATCAAAGCAGTCATTGTCTCAGGATCATTATCAACGCAGATATTGTCTCAATCATTATCAAAGCAGTCGTTGTCTCATGTTCATTATCAACGCAGATATTGTCTCATAATCATTATCAACGCTGTCATTGTCTCAATCATTATCAACGCAGTCATTGTATTATAATCATTATCAACTCAGTCATTGTCTCAATCATTATCAACGCAGTCATTGTCTCATCATTATCAACGCAGTCGTCTCATGATCATTATCAACGCAGATATTGTCTCGTAATCATTATCAACGCAGTCATTGTCTCATTATCATTATCAACGCAGTCGTCTCATGATCATTATCAACGCAGATATTGTCTCATAATCATTATCAACGCAGTCATTGTCTCAATCATTATCAAAGCAGTCATTGTCTCAGGATCATTATCAACGCAGATATTGTCTCAATCATTATCAAAGCAGTCGTTGTCTCATGTTCATTATCAACGCAGATATTGTCTCATAATCATTATCAACGCAGTCATTGTCTCAATCATTATCAACGCTGTCATTGTATTATAATCATTATCAACTCAGTCATTGTCGCAATCATTATCAACGCAGTCATTGTATCATAATCACTATCAACGTAGTCATTGTCTCATAATCAGTGTCATTAATACGACCATCGTTTTATGACAATTATCATCAATAATTAATACAGCCATCATCTCATGATCATTATCATCAATACAACCCTAGTCTCGTTAACACTATCAACACAGTTATCGTCATCATGTTCATTACCATAAAATAGTCATTGTCGCCATAATCATTACCATAAACATGTCAAAGTCTTATCAATATCAACACACTCATCGTCTAATCATTATCAATAGTTATTTTCTCATGGCCATCAACGCAGTCATTGGCTCATGATCATTATCAACAACATCACTGTCTCACAATGATTCAACATAGTTGTTTAGTCAACTGTCCGAAGATTGTTCTGAACCTCATAAGTTGTTTCATAATCATTATCAACGCAGTCATCGTTTTATAATCATTATTAACAGTCATCGTCATCATGATCATTATCACCAGTCATTGTCATTATGATCTTTATCATGTCTTCATCATGACCATTATCATCAAATAATCATCCTCATCATGATCATTATCAAATAGACACTGTCGTCATAATTATTATCATTAACATAGTCATAAGAATATGTTAAGATTTTTCGGATCGAGATTTGATTTAATCCATCAACGGATCCGATAATAACTGATATTAAAATAATGGTTCACGTCTCTCATTATCAACACAATCATTACATCATCATTATCAACGCTCACAATCATTAGTAACAATAATAATCTTCGTCATGAACATTAATCACAAGGTCATTGTTGTTATAGGCCTAATCATGATCAACAGTCATCGCCTTATGACCATTATTATTGACATAATCATCACTTCATGATCATTGTCACCAATATTAGTCATCTCCGTTATGATCATTAACAACAAAGCCATCGTTGTCATAATCATGATCATCAACATAGTTACTGCCTTATGATCATTATCATCAACATGAAAATCGTCTCATGATCATTGTCACCAATATAGTCATCTCCATCATGATCATTAACAACAAAGCTATTGTTATAATAATGATCATCAACGCAGTCATCGCCTTATTATCATTATTATCAACATAGTCATCATCTCATGATCATTATCAACACTGTCATAATCTCATGTTCATTTTCATTAACAGTCGCTGCCTCGCAGTTATCATAGCCATCATCGTCGCTATAATTGTCATCAACAAGTGTTAACATTACATAATTATCTTGTCGATATTAATGTAGTTGTCATAATTATTTTTATTGGGTTATTTTACGACGCTGTATCAATATCTAGGTTATTTAGCGTCTGAATGATATGAAGGTGATAATGCCGGTGAAATGAGTCCGAGATCCAGCACTTGCTCGTATTGGGTCGAGGGAAAACCCTGGAAAAAACCTCAACCAGGTAACTTGCCCCGACCGGGATTCGAACCCGGGCCACCTAGTTTCGCGGCCAGACGCGCTGACCGTTACTCCACAGGTGTAGACCATTATTATTATTATTATTATTATTATTATATTATTATTATTATTCGCATCTCATAGAAAGTATTCCCATCGTCTTATTGTTAGCGAGCGACCAACTTATCGATGTCTAACTTCAATGTTATTGGAACAAAACATTTCACCTGGATTTAGGAACGATTTTATGACCCTGAAAATAAATTGCAGACATTGCCAACCTATTTGAGTTGAAGCTATTGGTTCAGTGCATTGCACTGTTAAGAAATAATTAAAGTGTTAATAACAGCACACATAAAAATATGATACCGTTATGATAGAAAGTAATGTCATATGAAAGTTCAAAATTAAAGATCAACACTCGTGTATAGGCTGTGATTAACCACCGCTTGCAGCCAGTTGCGGAGGAAAGGTGTTATTATAACCTATACCGCTTTGTTCCAGCACATGGCTAGTTACATATATATACGAATCAATTACAAGACAAAACAAGAGGTGCTCTTTAAGGAAGAAAAGAACAAGAACAAATATATCTACGTCGAATGTATCTCTGCTTTAAATTTTCTGTAATTGGAGAGTATTTAAGCTAGAGGAATGGTAAATAACACTTTCTATAGTACTTATTCATTTCTGTTAAGGATAATCAACTTTATTATGATGTACCGAAGTACATATGATATTTCCGTGCAGGAATTCTGCATTATCATATGATGAAGGATGGGTGGAGCAGAGAAAAATTCTCTCCGAACTCGAACCCGGGTTTTCAGCTCTTCGTGCTGGCGCCCTTTTCACTAAACCACACCGGATTTCAATTCCGATGCCGGATTGAATCCTCTCAGTTTAAGTTCCACCTCTTAGAGTGTGTTTGATATAAGTGTACTGAAAATCAAGAACAGAGTCGTAAAAGTGTAAATTTTGAATGATCTAAATTAAGTTGTTAGGATTTAATGGGAGAATACTGATCAATTTAAATGGGGTCGAAAGTCAAGTATAAGAGCGTCTACAAAAGGTATATCTGTAACGAATGTAATTTTATTGTGGCACCGAATTAAAAAATTGTGAGGTCCACATTACATGGTTGTAAATGTTGACATCAAATAATATATCATATCATATCATATCATATCATATATCATATCATATCGTATCATATATCATATCATATCATATATCATATCATATCATATCATATCATATCATATCATATATCATATCATATCATATCATATCATATCATATCATATCATATATCATATCACATCATATCATATATCATATCATAAGTTCCACCTCTTAGTTTCACTAAATGGCCAACCCTCATGCACTGTGTCACAGATGTGTGACAGTGGCACAATGTCCAACACACTATGTGCAGAGGTGCACTCATTACGAGTGACTAAGTGGCCCGGATTCGACGGAATAAACGCCATCTTAAATCACCAAGCGATTACTTACGCTTATCATATTATTATTGTGATGTCCGAAGTACATATGATATTTCCGAGCAGGAATTTTGCATTATCATATGATGAAGGATGGATGGATGCTAATTTAATTTTTATGCAATAAATGTTATCAGTATTACTTTTATTTTATGTGCTCTAACTTTATTGCCATTTCTTCTGCTTTGTCGAAACGTAAATGACGTCTAGGTCAACGCTATCTTCCACCTTCCTAATCGTGAAGTTTAACAAAATTTTGAAGAGTAAAAATTTACTATTGTTTCAAATGCTTGTGTGCAAATTCGTATTGAACTGGCGAGGAAAAATATATTTGTTTTGTCTTGATTTCTAGAACAAACGCTATCTTCCATCCCTCCCGCAATAGTCAAGACTAAGATTTTTGAACAGTAAGTTAGTTTTACTATCCTTTTTAAATATTTATGTGCAACTTCGTATTGAACTGGCAGAGCTAAGTTATATGTTTCGTCTTAATTTCTAAGTTAGACGCTATTTTCCACTTCCTTAATTGTGAAGATTAGAGTTTTGAACAGAAAGACACTCAAGCAATATCTACACCGAAACAATAATGTCATACGTTTTGTGCACATAAAGAAACAAAGAAAATAAAATTAAATAATTGATTAAATGGCGATCTTACTCGCGTTAATTATGTAAGCATGTGCGGCTTACAGCTGTTTCGGTGCTACTTGACACCATCCTCAGAGCCTTCTGTGTCTCGGCGTCATCTTAACTTCGCTGCCTGTTGTGTGGGTGCGTTCGTGTGATGAAGAGTTGTGTCAAATAGTATGTGTGTTCTGAAATTGATCTGTGTATTGAGTATTTGATTAGGGTGTGTTTTAGTGTGTCTGTATATTTCATATTGTACTAGTGTGTTCAGTTTTTGGGTTGTATGTGTAGGATTTCCATGTCTGTATTTATGTTATTGTAGGGGAAACTCGGCAAATTTGGCAATATGGGAAATCTGGCAATATTCTTGTATTTCTTCTATTGCCAAATTTCCTCCAGAGTTTTAAGAAGTTCAATGACACGATCATAGAGTGCAAGATCTGAGTGTACTTTTAGTTTTCGTTTCATTCGAATCCGCGCATTATAGTGGCACATATTGTTACTAATAGAAAGAAGTGTTGAATACTTCCTTTTGACGTGGTGGTTGTGAGGAGGTGTGTATACAAAGACCTACGCTTGTTTGTGCATTACATATCAAAAGTTGAGATTCCATATTATAAGGTAAGCCATTTATATAATTAATATCTTCTGTTAATAACTCACCAGGCCTTAGCTCGTTTTATGTTCTTCTTAGCAAAAAATGTCTTCTCCAGGGTAGTGTAAATTAGCCATTTTCCTTTATAGTGATATATTGCTGCTCTCTTTGAACAAGAATGTGTACACAATGGTAAAATTTAAGAGTAGGGACGTATGAGGGATTTTTACAGACTTCAATGCAGCACTGTGTGGTGTGTTGCAGATATGCGAAGGGAATGAGGACATTATTCTGAAAAATATTCCAAAGATGATTTGCGGGCTGCGGTTGGGAGTGTTTTGAAAGTTAGATGGTCGACTTATAGGGCTTCTAAGAAGTACAGTGTGCTCTTTAACAACTTAGAGGTTTCTGTATGCATTCTCAGGACCCGATGACGTTGTCATTCCCAAGAAAGGAAGACCTCTAGCTCTAACCGTTGAGGAAGAGCAAAAACTGATGACATATGTAATCAAAATGCAAGAACTTGGGTTTGGGCTATAGACAACAACAGAAATTAGAAGACAACCATTCAATATAATTAATGAGTGGTCAGAAAAATCCATTCATTTTTTTTCTTGTCTTTGTTTTGTTTTATGGTATTTAGTGATTTCTTGTCCCAGTAAATTAAGTCTTATAAACCTTGTACCAATGTTTTATTTTGAAAATTTTATATTTTATCGTATTGCCAAATTACCCCTGTACTATTGCCAAATTATCCTGATGAAGTACCAAATCTGGAAACAAGTCATTTGTTATTTACTAGTGTGTTATGTGTAAAGTAATTTAGAATTGTAGAATTTTCTTTCAGAGGTTTATCGGGATTTAATGTTTGAACACATTCCATAATAAAGGAATATTTAATTTCAGAATATGTAACTACAAACTGTGTCTAAATATAAAATATTGCCAAATTAGACGAGTCTCCCCTATGTGTGGTTGGCATTAGTTATGTGTTCGGCATATGTAGATGTATTGTGTCCTCTGGTTATTGCTTTAAATAAAATTGTCACAGTACTACTATATTCCTTTGTAAGTACCATTGAGGGTGGTACTCCGAAAAATATATGGTATGTTCATTCTGTGCTTTAATTTGATTCTCAATCATCCATTTACGCCTCATTCCTTTCTTGCGATGGCTACATTACTGGTTTTTATGCAAATTTTTACAAAGAAGCTTGGAAGTATATGTTTCACTTTCACATCGTTATGAATGCGTTTTCGCGAGCGAATTATGAATGGTAGCATTTAGTGGACTGTTTTCCAGCTGTCATGTCGACATTTTGTTTACGTTTAAGTTAGCTTTATGAATGAGGGCGTCAAGTTAATAATGGTGATGATGAAAGAAACGCAGATAACATCACAGAAAAGAATGAAGTAGAAAAGCCTGTTAGAATGAATGAAACTCAAAATATTATGCTATGGACTAAAATCTAATACTAGGCCTATACAATTAGTTATTGTTAGATTTCTGCGTTTGATTATTTTGAATACAGATTAGGTGTACGTCGATCATAATTTACTATATAGCTTCGCTTGATACGGAGAACAAGTTCCTAGTCAACAGTTCACGTTGCAGTGAAGTAGTCACCCCGCATGCTCCGTTACTGTGTTTTTACATCTATTTATTCGTGTACAGTGTGTGTATAAGTCAGTGAACCACAGAAATATAACCCATGTACAAAATACAACTTGGATTTAATAACAACAATAACGAAGTATTTATTTAAAGGCAACTTAAATAATAATAATTATTCATTATTTATTTATTTTGCTAATAATTGTAACATTAAAAATAATATATACAGAAAAACAATAGCTCACCCCTGAAAGAGTAGAACTCGTGCTCAGGGACGAATTCCTCAATTGAAATTAATAAGTATACAATACAATTTGTCTTATATCTACTATGCAATTAAAATATATAAATTTAAATTTACAATTTTTATAAAATCCATACATAACTTTTTAAATTTAATATTAGAACTATTAGAATTGACAAGATTAGGATATTTAAATATAAATTTGTTATATATTCTTGGGGCTAAATTACTACTATGATTAAATACTGTAACAGTGTTGCATTTTGGTTCAAATGATCTTGAAGAATTCATACCTTTTGTTTCATAACTATGAGAATACAATTCAAAATTATTTAAATTTTTATGTATGAATTTTATTAATACAATATAATAAATTTATCTTATGTTAAGTACATTAAAGTCTAAAAACAATTTTTGAAATGGAAAATCAATAGGTTTATGAAGACATATTTTAATTATTTTCTTCTGTAATACTGTAAATAAAGTGCATTAAAATTGGATTTAAATGAGTTACCCCATCCTATAATTCCATAAATAATTACCTATTGAAATAAAGTTAAATATATTGTGCGTAATAAACGTATTGACAAGTAATTCCTCAATAAAACAAAATAATATATTATTTTACGTAATTTATTACAAAGGTAATTAATGTGTTGGTTCCAATTTAAATGATTATAGAAAATTATGCCTAAATACTTAACTTCAGAGGACTCCTTAATAATCATTTACATTATATAAGACAACAATCAGAATTATTTTCCTGCAAATTATTCAAATCAACTTGGGAGTTATATCTGAAACCTTGATTTGCATAATACACGTCACTGTTCGTTAACAGAAAACCACAATTTAAGTCACACGGAGTTAGTGTGCATTCGAAGTTGGTTGCTTGATGATTGTCAGCCCACTTTGAGGTCTGTTGATATAGAGGGAAAAATTGGATCGGTGTCGGGTAGAGTTCCCGGGTAGCTCAGCTGGTAGAGCGTTGGTACGTTAAACCAAAGGTCCCGGGTTCGATGCCCGGCCCCGGAACAATTTCTCCCTCGAAATTATTCAAATCAACTTTACCTGAAATCTTGATCTGCAAAAAGAGATATTTTGTCCTCTTTGTTAGAGAGCTAACAATTGGAGAAGGAACGGGACAGAGGATGGTTTTATAAACGGGTTTTACCTTGCATTCTTTCCATGAACATTTGTGATTAATAATCTACACTTACTTATTTTCTTATTTATGGCTTTTAAGGAACCCGAGGTTCATTGCCGCCCTCACATAAGCCCGCCATCGTCCCTATCCCGAGGAAGATTAATCCAGTCCCTACCATCATATCCCACCTCCCTCAAATCCATTTTAATATTATCCTCCCATCTACGTCTCGGCCTCCCCAAAGGTCTTATTCCCTCCGGCCTCCCAACTAACACTCTATATCCATTTCTGGATCCGTCAATACGTGGTACATGCCCTGCCCATCTCAAACTTCTGGATTTAATGTTTCTAATTATGTCAGGTGAAGAATAAAATGCTTCCAGTTCTGCGTTGTGTAACTTTCTCCATTTTCCTGCAACATCATCCCTCTTAGTCCCAAATATTTCCTAAGCACCTTATTCTCAAACACCCTTAGCCTCTGTTCTTCTCTCAAAGTGAGAATCCAAGTTTAACAACCATACAGAAAAACCGGTAATATAACTGTTTTATAAAATCTACACTACTGTGGAAAAGTCTTAGGCAAGTATTCAGAATCCAGAACCTTGTAATGTACATAGACTATGTCGGAGGGATCTAATACGCAAAAATAACATTTTTCTCTTAAAGTAGACGAGATCTTATATGCGAGGATATCTGATAAGTGAGTAAATACGGTATAGAAATCGATTAAATTGTAAGGAGACCTCGAAATTTCCTTTGTTTCTATTTTTTCACACATCTTAAAAATCCGGAACTTCTTTCCAACTCAGGATGCTTCGCACTTTTACTATGTAATTTTCAGGTCACATAGGTACACTTATTACACACATTCTTTAGCCGCAATTCATGTCAAGTAGAAAGATAAGACAGTGAAATTTTCATGTCCGATGAGGAATTCTAGTCCACATCACTGATTTTAATTCATCGCTAAATCTGCACTTTGGCAAATGCGTGCTTTACAACTGAAATATGATCGCAAATGATAATATTGTAACTTCAGTGTAAGTAGGAAGTGAAAACCTATAGCGGCTAAGTCAATATATCTATCTGTTGATCTTCATTTAAATTTCTAATTAGACGAGATAATTCCAATATCAAAATTCTGAGAACTAATTTGATACGCAAACACTAGCATCGATATATTTGCACCTGACACGCCAGACGGTGCCAGACGATGTGTATTCTGCATTTAGATTACCTGTCAAGTAAATTTACATGCAAAGGATGAAAAAATGTATCTATAGAGCAAAAGACCCGCCACACCTAGTTTTAACGCATCAAAGTAACGGTAGAGCTTCTGGTAATTAAATGCAACACTGTGATTGAAGCTCTATGCTACAACCCCTTCTAAATTAACACACTGCATGAAAAATTGGAATTACTTGGAACAGAGGTTCTTAACCTGTGGTTCATGAACAAGTTCTTATCGCTACTGACAATTCAAGTGACCAGCACTCATCTCAGGGTTTCAGAATTAAAAGCTAGCTATACTTGTTTTTTTTTTAAAGATAGGACATGACAGTCAAGCGGCCGAGCTTGGAACTACAGTGCCATGTTGCCAATATGGACTACCACGCTGCCAGCTGATGGAATGTAGCAATTGTCGTTAAGATGGCTGACTTTAAAACATTCATTGAGAGTTGACGCGAAGGTAATAAAACAATACAAAAATCGACAGAGAATCAAAGACGAAACGTACCAATGCTAACATTGTGTGCACAATAAATGTTGCCAATAGAGCTATTAAGTGCTCGCCATGTGCGAACTGTAAGTTTGGCAACTCAACCGCTGTTACCATAGCAACAGGCCTACCACGCTATGTGACATTCAGTTGTTTTTCCGATCGCAACGCTCCTGTCATGTCCCATCTTTCAAAAAAACAAGTATAGTATGAGCAACTGAAGACTACTCTATGTTGTCCTGGTGACTCTTTTAAGACAGCCAAATGTCTCGTCATTTCTGGATTTCAACAATTAAAATGAATTTCTCATTGAGCATTATTAAAAATCCATAACTTAAACTACAAAACATCCCACGTACGACCTGTAAATTCCCTTGCCTGGAAAAATCTGTAGATATGATATACCTGGGAATTATTTTTGATCAGTACTTTAAATGGGATAGGCATAACACATCTTTATGTAACACACTCCCGTAAGAGAATTTATAAATTTGTAAATCTTTTCCATTACCTGCCTACTTACAAGGTGAGACAGAAATATTTCCCCATGTTTCATAAAATATTTTGATATGATACCTCTTGCACAAAAGGGGAGATATATAACTGAAACTAGATTAATATATTTCAGTATTATTTGTATTTATCCTGGTAATAATGAACAGTTTGACTCGTAGGCATTTTGTTTTTGCAGCATTAACTTCCCATGATTGTACGAGAAGATTCGAAGAGAACGGCATTTACGTAGACTTTCGACTCCCCCCTACTACCATTAATGCATAACGCAATTTCAATACGGCGCGGCGGTTGCTGTCGTCTGCGATACAACGAACTTTTCTGTTGATTTTCGAGTTCGTCATTTCTTTCCGGTTATTATATGCTTATTTAAGTTATGTTAACTCTCGCTAGTAGTTTTATATTTTATTTTATCTGTCCTAGTATTTATTTTATTATTGTAAATATTTTTGTTTTATCACTATTATTATTATTATTATTATTATTATTATTATTATTATTAATGAATTATTTTGTATTACAATCTTTGTATCATTTCTGTCACGATTATTCTATTATTATTATTATTATTATTATTATTATTATTATTATTATTATTATTTCTATCATCAGCATTATTATTTGATCTCTGTAAAATTTATGTAGACTACTGGACTGTACCCGAGCACGAGCATATGTTCATTTCGGCTATCTATTCATATGTATTCATTTCAAATGTAAATTGTAAATAAATTTGAATTTGAATTTGTATTTGAATTTAAATTTTCAACTGCACATATTGAAGTCAAATGTCAAATAGTAATATAAATTTATTCCTTATGGTATGCCATCTTATCCTTCAGTTCAGATTCCACGTCAAGGACCTGTTCCTAACCGCAAGACTATAAAATTGTGGAGTACGTCATTTCGGAATACGGCTTCAGCACTGAAACAGAAACCACCAGGGCGACCAAGATCAGTGCGATCTCCACAAAACATTGCAATTGTGCGTCAAGTATTCGTAAGGAGCCCACAACGTTCGGAGAGAAAACATGCAGCAGCTTTGCAATTAAGTAATCGCAATCTTAGGAGAATTTTGCAACAGGATCTTAACTTTCATCCATATGAAATGGTAATGGTCCACGAACTTAAAGATTATGATATGGGAAATCGTCTGGGATTTGCTAACAGTTTCTTAAAATTCTGTTCTGTTAATGTCAGACGAAGCACATTTTCATTTGTCCGGAAATGTAAATAAACAGGACTTCCGGTACTGGGCAAAGGAAAATCCGAAAGAGATCAACATGCAACTGTTTCATAATGAACGAGTCATTGTCTTGTGTGGTGTTGCACAGTTAGGGATTCTGAAAGTGAAAATGGTGGTTGCTTTTATTTTATTGGGTTATTTTACGACGCTGTATCAACATCCAGGTTATTTAGCGTCTGAATGATATGAAGGTGATAATGCCGGTGAAATGAGTCCGGGGCCCAGCACCGAAAGTTACCCAGCATTTGCTCGTATTGGGTTGAGGGAAAACCCCGGAAAAAACCTCAACCAGGTAACTTGCCCCGACTGGGATTCGAACCCGGGCCACCTGGTTTCGCAGCCAGACGCGCTGACCGTTACTCCACAGGTGTGGACTGGTGGTTGCTGTTTTAGTGCTGAAGCCGTACTTCGAAATGACGTAATTCACAATTTTATGGTCTTGCGGCTAGGAACATGTCCATGACGTGGAATCTGAAAGTGTGTGCGGAATTGAATTGGAGGATTAAATGACATACCATAAGGAATACATTTTTATTACTGTTTGATATTTGACTTCAATATACGGTATTCCATTTTAAGTGCAGTTGAAAATGAGGAGATATTTCTGCCTCATCTTACATTATGTTTCGTTTATTTGGCTATAGTTGAATCTGTTCGCCAATACAGTGTAAGAGGGTGGGAAGGCATTAAAAAAACTACTCTTATTCCTCTGATTCTATTATAAAAACATATAATCAAAATTTGTTTGAAAAAAAAAAGACTGGATTATCCAACAAATTTGATAAATTCAGGACTAATGTTTTTATCAACGAAAAAAATATAAATTGAACGAAATTTGTAGTTCAGTCACATGATTATAATACAAGATGAAATGAAACTCTTACTTTAGTTGAACCTATAGGCCATTAGTTATCTCGTGAAGCCAACTTGCGCGTGAGGGGAAGAAGAAAGTTGATTGGAAACCTACGCTTCCACTTGCAGCTAACGAGCAAACTAACCACCGCTAAAAGGTTCTTACTATGAGCTACGGTGCACGCCTGCATTTGGTTTCACGAAATAACGAATGGTCTGCAAATATTTCATGTCTGCCGGTTTACGACATACAATAATACAAATTATTGTCCACGTCTATACATTTAGACTATGTAGTAAAATTTAATTCAGAATTAACTACTTTTAGTAATGAAAATTTCAAATCCAGAATTAAAGAACTTATATGAAACATTTTCCTAGTTTACATGTAATATGTCTTGTAAAATAAGTACATTTCTTCCATAAGTAGGCTTATATTATTTCTCTCAATAACTTCGCAATTATTCTCAGTCTCTACCACCAACACAGTCCCAACGAAAGAATAAAATTTCAAGCCTGTAGTTATTTCATCATAATGAACTCTCATAATAGGGACACACCTGGAAAACTGCATAATTTGAACAGAATAAAAGAAGCTCGAGAACAATAGTGCAGAGTTATTGCAACAGAGGGAACAGAACATAAAATAAAATATATCAATGTAAAAACAACGGATGTAAAAAAAAAACAACACGATAGAATGCAACATAAACTAATAGAGTGTAATATACAGAAAAAACGTAACTTAATAAAAATTTAAGTAACAGAAAATTATGCGAAATAACATATTAAAGAAACAGAAAAACAACAAAAGAGAAGACAAATTCAACAGGTTGTACTTGGGCAGATTTTAAAAAGAAAATTAAAAAAACCTTGAAAACAATATATAACACATCAGAATATCGGACGAAAAGAATCAAACAAAAAGGAAATACTATTGTGTTTAACTATAACCGATAATTAATTTTAGTATGTACAGAACAAGAAAATATAACAGAAAAATAAAGAGAAACACGGCGGGGCATAAGAGGAAAAGAAAGGACAAAAACGGTAGTACATAATAGGAAAATAGAACAAAAATTGTAGGATCTAGCAGGAAAATACACAAAAAAAAAACTGTAAGATGTAACAGAAAAATAGGAGAAAAACGGTAGGATGTAAAAGGTAAATAGGTAAAACTGTAGGATATAACAGGAAAACAGGAGAAAAACGGGGGAACATAACAGGAAAACAGGAGAGAAAAGGTAGAGTGTAACATGAAAATTGGAGAAAAATTGTGGGACATGACAAGAAAAATAATAGAAAAATGTAAGATATGACAGGGAAGTAGGAGAAAAATGGTAGGACGTAACAAGGAAATGATAGAAAAATGGTGGAATATGACAGGAAAATAGGAGAAGAACGATAGGACATAAAACCAAAACAGGAGAAAAAGACAGGATGTAACAGCAAAATAGGAGAAAAAATACAGGATGTAACAGGAAAATAGGAGATAAAACGTTAGAAAGTAACAGGACAGAAGTAGAAAAAAAAAAGTGGAATGTAACAGGAAAATAAGAGAGAAAACGGTGTAATACATAGGATAATGGGAGAGAAAATGGTAGAATATAATAGAATGAGATAAAGAAAGGTAGAATATAACACAGAAAGCATGCATGTTGAATGTAATAAATAGCAAGATAATGAAGAAAAAATGTGTACAGTGTAATGAAGCCGAAAAAAAGCAACAGGAAAAATGGAATGGAGTAGACTTTTTTTTTTTTCTATTTTTTACGACGCTCGCAACTGCAGAGATTATATCAGCGTCGCCGGTGTGCCAGAATTTTGTCCCGCAGGAGTTTTATTACATGCCAATAAATCTACTGACACGAGCCTGTCGCATTTAAGCACACTTACAGTTTGATTCAGGGATTTTAGCCCTTGCAAAAAGTAAGTAGATAGACTAAGAGCGAGTTGCTCATCACTACTGGCGGGCTGGGTCACACAAGTCAGGCCGAACAGTCATAACACCTAACACTTCCTTCTTATCATGTCGCTGTACACTCCGTCTTAAAACACAATATTCTTCCACACATCCCATTACTAAGCATTACGCCTGTTGACTAAACAATGTCATGTTGACATATTTTCTTGACATGAGTGTCCCTCAGCTACTTTAGGTCTCGCAAGCAGGGAATACCGAAGGAAGAAATGCGAATGAAACAATGCGATAAGGAAGAGAGGGCGACAGGAAAGGTCACGAGATAACTTGAATTATGTTCAAGAGTACAGTCGGAAGAGAAATGACATCAATAGAATCAGTCTTGCGTTGTGATAGTTACATTACGCATGGTATTAGGCCTATTATTATTTCATTCGTAAACATATGTTACACGTTTAATTAGCTTCGAATTTTTCTCTTGCTGCGTTCTTTATTTCCACAGCGATGTCCTCATTTCTTCATCTTCTTGGAAGAAACAGTACTTCCATCGGCCCGCACCTCTCGCCCCCCTCGGCGTCAAAACAGACAGTAACGCCACCACTGCTTTTTGGTAATCGCTCTTTGCGCGAGCTATAGCATAGATATTATTTTCATTCTTTCTCTTTCCTCTTCCCCTCTTATGCACATTTGTGATTAAATTCCTTTCTTATGATGCAACACACATCTCGCTCACTAGCCAAAGTACCAAGGACAGAGGCCAATAACGTTGAATCGAGCTGTAAATGCCATCGACCTGGGCCGAGATCGAACCTGGAACCTCGAACACACAAGGCCAGCGCTGTAACGACTACGCTACCGAGGCCGACGGAGTAGATTTATTACATAAATGAAATACAGGAAAATTAAATTCTGTAGGATTATGACAAAGGAAACAGTACGATATAATGAAGTAGGTATAAATTTGGGAAAAAAATGGGCATGTATATGACAAAATAGAATAAGAGAACAGAACAAAAGAATGAAACAGAATCGAACTGAAAGCATCGCGAGAGAAATATTAGAAAAGAAATAAAGCGGGCTGAAAGACACGATATATTAATGTCATATCAATCAAGCAAGAAATCATTGTCAACTGGTTTGTCTCCCAGAGTGATGAATGCTTACGCACGTATGAATCATACAGACTTAATTCGCTCATATAAACACAGAAGAGGTCGCCTCCCAATTGCCACCGAATTAAGGCAATCATTCACTTGAGATGTTTACATCTCCATGCCCGCTTGCAGGTGATTGAGCAGTCCAGGACTGCACGAGCACGAGATATTTGTGCCGGTCACAGCTGGAGAATGGTGTGAGAGAGACAAGAATTGGTTGGAAGTCCCCTGATCGGGTCGGGCCAGACGCGCTGGAGCCTGCCTGTAAAAAGGGGGGGCCCCGCGGGGGGCGGTACGGGGGAATACTTGTTGCGGACGGCCGGTTCCCTGGCTAGCAGCGTCTTCTTCAGTAGTAGCCGGCAGTGCCTCAGTGTTAACAGTGCATCTCCGTCACGTGATGTTCATACAGGTATGTACACCTCATTGTCTGCGACAAAACCGGAATCTAGACAAGTTTTCTGTATTCCAACTCGAATATCGACGTCTTCACCGGTTTGTTTATCTCAAGGAGCGTCGCGTCTTCCAGATTCGTAAGTGATGCCAACTTTCTTCATATTTTCATAAGCTGCAAACTTTACAGCGTCGTAGAAGTGTGTTTATCTTTGTGTTTGTGTTGTCAAAGTTTTATGTGCCATTTAGTCATATCCCATAAACATCCAAAACATTTTTTTCATGGTCATCCCACAAAATATGGACTTTTACATCCCCATAAATTCTAAAAAAAAAAAAAACAACTATTTCTATGTAACATACAAGTACAATAGATATTATTTATATCATTTTTACATATTACATAAAAATACTATTAAGTTAAATCATAATTTGTTTTAATAATAATAATAATAATAATAATAATAATAATAATAATAATAATAGTCCACCCCTTTGGAGTAACGGTTAGCATGCATGATCGTGGAATCAGCGGGCTCGGATTCAAATCCTGGTTGGGATAAGTTACCTGGTTGAGGTTTCTTCCGTGGTTTTTCCTCAACCCATTGAGAGCAAATTCTGGGCAACATTCGGCGCTGGACCCTGGACTCATTTCGCTGGCATTATTATCTTCATCTCATTCAGACGCTAGATGACTATAGCAGTTAACAAAGCGTAGCAAAATAACCAACAATAAACTAATAATAATAATAATAATAATAATAGTCCACCGCTGTGGAGTAATGGTTAGCATGCATGATCGCGAAACGAGCGGGCCCGGGTTCAAATCCTGGTTGGGATATGTTACCTGGTTGAGGTTTTTTTCCGTAGTTTTCCCTCAACCCATTGAGAGCAAATGCTGGACAACATTCGACGCTGGACCCTGGACTCATTTCGCTGGCATTATTACCTTCATCTCATTCAGACGCTAGATGACCATAGCAGCTGATAAAGCGTCGTAAAATAACCAATAATAATAATAATAATAATAATAATAATAATAATAATAATAGTCCACCGTTGTGGAATAATGGTTAGCATGCATGGTCGCGAAACGAGCGGGCCCGGTTCAAATCCTGATTCGGATAAGTTACCTGGTTGAGGTTTTTTCCGTGGTTTTCCCTCTACCCATTGAGAGAAAATGCTGGACAACATTCGACGCTGGACCCTGGACTCATTTCGCTGGCATTATTAACTTCATCTCATCCAGACGCTAGATAACCATAGCCGTTGACAAAGCTTAGCAAAATAACCTATAATAATAATAATAATAATAATAATAATAATAATAATAATAATAATAGGTAACGCTGCTACGAACAACATACGGGACAAAAAAAAGACCTATTGAAGTCATTCAAAATGACCTCGAAATTATAGCACACCACTCTGGATAGGATCTCAGCGAAAGCAATAAACCACCCAATCCGCCACAAATACGTATTGTTTCTTACAATATTCGACGGTGTTCAGGTAAAAGAGCTTAATCCTCATTTTTAAATGTGACTTTTTTGGCTGTAATTAGTGTAAATAGTTGAAATTTAATAATTACAAAACTTGAAGATAAGTTTTTTTGACAATTATGTTTACATTCCTTCCTATAAAGTAACTAATATAATGTCTTAAAATTTAATTATAGCTGTTTCTTAAAAATTTTTCTTTTGCGGAATAAGCCTTTTTACCTGAATACTATCGATATACTAGATCGATGATTTTCTCAGGAGTTTTCAAAGGAAATCATCACGTTTAAGTCATCATGTTGCACTACGCGAAAAACCACTCCGTTCCTCGGTCCAGAATAAATTTGTGTACGCATCTACCAAAAAGCGCATATGCAAAGCAAAAGCCTGAACAAACCAAACCTAACCTGTCACTGATCGTCGAACTTGCGTATTTATTTTTTTCAGATTATTTGTAAAGTTACCATCTCTCAGTTTTTTTATTTCGCCATGAAATAAGGCAACACAAGTCACGTCAGTTCAATGTGTGATGCGTAGCGAGATCGAAGATTAAATTATTATTATTATTATTATTATTATTATTATTATTATTATTATTATTATTATTATTATTATAATAAGGTAGACTAAGTGATAATCACAGTAAAACCATTTCGTGGCACTTGTACTTAAACCGTTTTGCCTTAAATTTGATTCAAGAAAAAATACTAATTTTTACTTAATTTGTACTGTATTTTCCCTGGGTCAAAAATACAATTCAAATGGAGTGAAAAATAGTATTTTACCGAGGACCAAATGTGTGGTAAAACTGTTTACATACACATTACCGTGGCTCACTGGAGCTGTTCTCTTTCATTTTCTAAAGTCTGTGTGATGTATCTTGTCTCACTATGGAAAGAGAGAGAAAGGAGATATGTCTTACTTCGTCTGTGTTGTTATGGCGATGGGGGAGTGGAGCGATGCCGTCCATCCATCCAGTGGCGGAAGGGACTAGTTGATACATTCTGTAGCGCAAAATAAAATAACAAACTATCTCTCTTCGTACTGTATAGTTCCGTCACTGAGCTTGTCTTCCAAGAAACTGAGTTCCGGTAGCCTGTACAATAACAAGATTTTGAACGGAATCCTGAAAATTTACAACCCTCCTATAATCTCCACCCTCATTTGAAGGGTCTTGGTTTTATTGCTACTGAGACAAGATAAACCTTACGAGGTATAAGGTTATTCGAGTGATTTTACAAAGTGCTACAAAATGGCGTTACTGTTCTCAACATTTACTATTAATAATAATAATAATAATAATAATAATAATAATAACAATAACAATAATAATAATAATAATAATAATAATTGGAAAAATACCCTTATCCTTGAACATGTTACATATGACAGGTTGTAACGCTTGTGTCAGTGTGTTTACTAGATCTTCCACCTATTTGAAATTTATGAGCTGTCCAAGTAGCAGTCAGGTAGCCGTGCTATGAGCATAGGGAGAACGTGTTTTTCTCAATAAATGTCTGAATTTATCAATGTGAAATATTACTGCTTGTATTTATACTTCTAGTACTACACAATATCCCTATTTATGTTTTACACTAGTTTGTGTATGGGAATAATAATAATAATAATAATAATAATAATAATAATAATAATAATAATAATAATGTCAATTTTCATTTTTTATTGCTTCGCTACTATATGAAACCATTGTTCTTGTAAACTATTGTAGTCTTCGATTCTTCCGTTTCTGGACGGCGGGGGATTTGAACACTTCGTTAAAAATTTCTATTATCACTATAATAACATGTTAACTTTGTTAATTAAAAAGTATATAGGGTTGTTTCCGTTCTCTGATAACGAATTTGAATGACAACATGTGCGTCAGGAGTCGCACGACAACTGAACTGTGGCGCGAGGTGACAAACCAGTAGTGAGTGAAATCAGAGTGCACGGCGACTCACAGCAGAAATTCCCAAGAAAACCGAGCCTTTTTGGGAGGGGTACATAACAACCCTTTCCGATGCCAAGTACAGTTAAGTGAAAATAAAAGAAGCTTGCAATAAACGAGGTTTCGTTATTTCCAAGAAAGACATCTCCTGTGTACTTAATAAGATTGGTAAAGCTCGAATTGAATTAATTTGTATCATCCCATGTTCTGCGGCGACTTGTGACGGGGGGTGGATTTGCTTGCTTTTTCCACTCTGGAATTAATTCCATCCGAGTTATACAAGAAATTTAAAAAATAAATATGGATAAAAATGGAAACACTAAAAAATTATCAGTGGAGTAATCCAGTTACGCCCCTTGGTAGCAAAAGTGTTATTATCCTTGTCAGAATTTGTCTTAAACCTAAATCCAAATCTAGACAAACACATGAAAGAATCGTACAACGTGGGGTCAACACATTTTCGAGTCGCCACCTAATGCGATACATGTGTCATCACTTTAATGACAAAGAACTATTAAAGTAGTAGACGTGAATTGAACTCACGAACGTGACTACCACGGGGAGTCGAATCGCACCGTATCGACTGCTTGCAGCACGTACCGTTCACGGATGGCTGACAAAAGTGTCTTCCGTGTTTAATGTGTCGTTCCTCAACGTTCAGTACCACTTAACAAAATCTCAACTGATTCAGAAACAGAATTATACAAAGAATTTTTTGTCTGGCAGACTGGGAATATATAGGCCTAGTATTTATTTTTCGAACATCAATGAATCGCTATGCCCCATGATGATGATTACTGTGATAATATTTACTTCAAGGACCGCACATTTTACGCAATCCCCCCCCCCTTCGTATTATGTTTTAATATTACTAGTAATGCACGAGACTGAATAGCGATATACAGAATTTTTTCAAATTGTATTTCCGAAAACTTACTTTATTTTCTGAGCGCCGGTCAGAACTTTTTCTCCTCTAAAGTGAATTTCGTCGGTTTACAAGCAAAACACATTAAGTCAAAAATATTAGCTACTTCTGAGAAAAAGGCGATTGAGAGTTCCTGACAAAGCTGAATCCTCAAAATATTATTTTTAGTAAATTGTTTCCTTAAATGTGTATTTGATTTTCCAATTCTAAGTTTATACACATACATCATGTTCGTTATATACGCCTTTTTTTTTTTTTTCATAAATAATATTTTTGACTTAATGTGTTTAACTTGTAAAGCGACGTTTTGCTATGGTGAGCTTATTCTAAATGTCGTTTGTAAACATTACCTGAATTTAAATATTTAAGAAA
Organism: Periplaneta americana; assembly: GCF_040183065.1. NCBI lineage: Eukaryota > Metazoa > Arthropoda > Insecta > Blattodea > Blattidae > Periplaneta > Periplaneta americana. Next base: position 50,347,819 of record NC_091130.1, read on the forward strand.
AAATTATTATTTAATATAAAAGTAGTAGGCCTATATTAAGATATGTTTTTCTTTGAATGTGCCAGAAATACTATTAATTTTTGTATAATTATTAATCTACTTTAAAAAGTAATTCGCTTTATTCATGTGGGGTGATCTTGTTATCTCACTTGGTAATCTGTGTCATGAAAATTCTAGGACATTAAATTCAATCTGTAGCTTAATTTTCCACGTTTAAGAGTTTGTCTCGTTCCAAATTATTTTCTTTCGTGTTATTTATATCATTATGGTTATTTTATTTATATTATCATGACCTTGGTTTCCAATTTTTTTTATTCCTGTGTGTTAAGGTTATTCTAAAAGCCATTTTGTTAGAAATCATTATTAGTGAATCCTGTTTTTCTAACTCACTATTGTAGTATAGGTGATGTTTGAATATTTGAATTTCAACAAGGAACTAAATTTTGTTTTATTGGATTTACATATTTATTTATGTTTAGACATTTTTATAGCTTTTTATAATTTTATTTTATTATAAACAAATATTTTGAAGATATTCACGTTTGTAGAGATTGCATTACAATATTTAAATTTCAACATATAATTGAAATGATTTCCAATTTATGTTATAGTACTATGCTATGACATTCATAGCTTATAGCTGTGATGCGACTATGTAAAAAGTATATTACTTTGAGGCGTTCGTCTTGAAATTGAAGTGAGGCAAGTCTTAATTTACTATATACCGATTTGCTATGTTATAGTATCACCAGCAACATATGTAAAGGTTTTTTTCATTTTGGTATGTACGTTTTAAACAATACAGGGCGGGACTTTTGAACCAACCTGTATTTTTAAAAAATAGGACTATTATTTTACATTTTCTGTCTATACATGGGGTCAAAGCGGGAGAAATGTCCTTCGAAGATGGAAGTTATTTTTAAAACAAACCCCAAGTCTGTAGCTCATTTAGTTCCAGATTTATGATTTAGAAAAGAGTGGATACCTGTTCAGTTTCGTTTTGACGCGCCGAGATAGCATTTTTCCCTCATGGAGATCACGGAGTAATATAGGCCTATAGCGTCGTGCATTACAGGCGCAATGTTCGGTTCAAGTTTGTCGAGCATGGCGAAGTACGATATTCGTCGATGTTCGCTCTGCAGGAGGAGGCCTGTCTCGTTTGTTCCACTTTGTATAAAATATTCGCTGTCCTCCACTCCCACCCTTTCAGGTTTTAACTGCTTAAGGATTTTAACACAGATCTTGCGATTAGTTTTTCATATGAAACAAGACAGAGTTTTTAATGTCTTGGTTGCCTCTCTCACGTTCGAACATTGCAGGACACTACTCGAGACACATTAGGCCTAAAATAGAGAATAGGGAGATATGGACCGAGTGGAAAACCATGAGACGCGAAGTTCACCTTACACTTCTGTTTCCACGTATACCACGAGTGATGTCAGAGTAAACCTACCGTGTCACAACATTACAATTTTTCTCTTGGACCTCGAACATATACATTTCATGTCATAATATCAGTTTTGTTGTATAAATAGCTTAGGCCTATCATAAAACTGTAACATTATTTTTATATGTTTATATCACAATATATAGCCTATTTTCATTATACAACTTGAGAGTGTAGGTTACAATAATTTATAGTATAAGAGAGTAAAATTAGATTTTATGCGCTAGTAGAAAGTTTAGCGCCCGAGGCGAAGCCGAGAGTGATAATTTCCACTAGCGCATAAAATCTGTTTACTCTCGTGTGGTATACAATATTTTATCCATTACTAGTATCTAATTTTAATTTTAAACTGTACGCCTTTTCTTTGTAATGTGTGTTTGTGAAGAAGTTGTGAATTTTTATTTCAGTGCTGTGAATAAAGTCATTGTTTAGGTTGTTAAGGACAAAGAAATAAAGACCAGTTTAGATACCAGTCATGGATAAAAGATTTTATTTGGTGGGCCTCCCTATATGTGATGAAGGATGGATGGAGCGGAGAAAAATTCTCTCCAGCACCGGGACCAGAACCCGGGTTTTCAGGTCTACGTGCTGACGCTCTATCCACTAAGCCACACCGGATTCCAGCTCCAACGCCGGATTGAATCCTCTCAGTATAAGTTCCACGTCTAAGTTTCCCTTCAGTGGCCAACCCTCATGCACTGTGTCACAGATGTGTGACAGTGGCATAATGTGCAGAGGTGCACTCATTACGAGTGACTAAATGGTCGGGATCCGACGGAATGAGCGCCGTCTTAAATCACTAAGTGATTATTTATGCATATCCTATTATTGTAATGTACATATGATAGTTCTGTGCAGGAGAGAATTTTTCTCCGCTCCACCCATCCTTAATCATACGATAACGCAGATTTCCTGCACAGAAATATCACATGTACTTCGGTACATTACAATACTCGGTATATGTTTTAACTAATCTCATGACGTATTTGTATTTTAAGCGTTTAGTTTAACACACTTGAGTCTCTTTGTATACAGACGTTGTTTCAATTTAATTGCTTGGTTTACTGCAGACAAAGCAATGGATACTACAGGTTAATTAATTGCATGACTTGGCAATTTAAATTATCGTGGCTCTTGCCTTTGGGTTAGGGGAAAACCAAGATAGTGCTATATTATAGAAACGATTGGTAAGGTTTCAGCTATAATATGCAAACTGAACTAAAAAAAATTAATTACGTTTTCTGTAAATTAATATATCATTGAAATTTCGCTCTTAAATGTCAAGAAAACCAATTTTATTCATTCATATGTTCATTTATACTGCACAGTCCAATATCTGAAGCCGTGTCTTGAATTATTGTATACTTACTTACTGGCTTTTAAGGAACCCGGGCGTTCATTACCGCCCTCACATAAGCCCGCCAATGGTCCCTATCCTGTGCAAGATTAATCCAGTCTCTATCATCGTATCCCACCTCCCTCTATCTATTTTAATATTATCCTCCCATCTACGTCTCGGCCTCCCCAAAGGTCTTTTTTTCCCTCCGGTCTCCCAAGTAACACTCTATATGCATTTCTGAATTCGCCTATACGTGCTACATGCTCTGCCCATCTCAAACGTCTGGATTTAATGTTCCTAATTATGTCAGGTGAACAATACAATGAGTGCAGTTCTGTATTGTGTAACTTTCTCTATTCTCCTGTAACTTCATCCCTCTTAGCCCCAAATATTTTCCTAAGAACCTTATTCTCAAACACCCTTAACCTCCGTTCTTCTCTCAAAGTGAGAGTCGAAGATTCACAACCATACAGAACAATTACTTCGTATGCCTAGAACAAAATTCCGACATCCAGTAGAACTAAACAAATTTTGCTGGATATTCCCTATGTTTGTGATGCATTGCAGCAAACATGCATTCATGTTTTTCTGTTGCTTAATATTGGATGTATCCACCATTTTCTTTGATGCGATCTTCGACGACAGCGAACCAATAGCAAACATACAATCACCTTGATAAATACTTGTAGTGTGCTCATTTTCACTGCAATTTTTGCTTGATCTTGTAGTACACAAAGAACATCACAACGCTGTTTTCAACTGAACAACAGGAGTGGAGCCGGGCAAGAGCAGAGCGGAGCAGTAGACTACGGCTTTCAAACGCAGAGAATTTACATTAAGTAGAGCCACCTTCTTGCAGTACAAATCTAGGCAGTAGAATGCAGCTCACAGCAGCCGTCAAACACAGCTAGTGGAGCCCTAGCCTTACTTCCAAACCTATCTCTTTACTTGCTTCCAGTAAAATTCCCGTGTTTTCCCTAATTTTGAATTATTGTATGCTATTTATTTTTCATATTATCATATAATTATTAGCCAATAGTACTTCATTTGAGTATTCTTTACACCTTAGCCCACTGACTGACTATATGCTGTTTATGCACAATTTAACCATGAAGAAATGTGCAAAAAGACGAGTATTTCCCCTGGACCAAAATGGTACTATAAATCTCTGAATAAAAAATGAGTAATTTCCTAAAAATAAATAAATAAATTTAAAAACACTATCTTCCCTAAACCAAAATAATCAAAATGAAGTATTTCCTTCGATATAATTTGTAGCATGTACAGTAAAGGAGGCAAGACCTGTCCTGTGACCTTATCATGTGCCGTGGCTATATCACCAATGGTTATGGAGAAGTACAGTAGGCTTTAGTCTGACAAGTAAACATTCTGATGGAGCCAGATAAAAAAGTTATTTTTTTCTTCCACATTGTTACTAATGTCAAAAGAAGTGCTTATACAAAGTTTGGCCACTCGACCGCAATTACGAGGCCGTCCAGAAAGTGATTTTTCTTGGGGCCGTTTACAGAAAAAAAGCACAATTGCATGGAAAGATTTATTGAAACAGATACAGCAATTGTTGCGCTATTTGTCAACATATCCCCCACTGGAACTGAGACATTTGCCATACCATGGAATCAATTTTTGTATCCTTGTGTCGTAGAAGTCAGCCGCCTGGGATCGGAACCAGCGTTTGACAGCAGTCTGCACTTCTCTATCTCTCCCTGATATAAAAAAGTCTCAATTTCGATGGAAAATGTGTTTAAAAATAGCTCAAGAATTTCTGTGTCTTTTCCAGTAAAATTGTTCCAATGAAATTGTGTATCGTTTCTGTTAACGGCCCCTGACGAACTTATTTTTTTACGGCCCTCATAATTGCGGTCGAGTGGCCAAAATTTGTATAAGCAGCTCTTTTGACATTAATGTTAATAATTATTAACATGGTGAAAGAAAAAAATTAACTTTTTTTTATTTGCCCCCATCAGAATATTTGCTTGTGAGATGAAATTCTGTGTCTGTAGGTTCGTATAATATTAACCGTCATGAAACAAACTCTCTTTCTGATAGTTTATTCTTATTATATTTCCCTAAAAGAGGATTATTTTCTCTTTACCAAAAACACAATACAAAATGGAGTAAGACTAAGTATGTATTTTACAGTGGAGCAAAACAATAAAAATTACGTTACTGCTTAACGTTGTAATTTCTTTACTGTGTTAATATTATAAAAAAAATACCTGCCTGATTAGTTTCGAGTGGTGTCCGTCATTGTCCGCCTAAGCTTCGTTATAACGTTAATCAGTGTTTAATAAAGTGTTAAAAGAGTGTATCCAACAATGGAAACAAAAAAAAATAAGTATTTTTCTCTATCTTATGGTGATGTATCGCGTAGTGTCTTTTATATTCCTTGTGTTGGTGACACTGAATATCAGCAAACAATGAGCGAAGAAAGATATCATGGCTGATAATAAATGGCAGTGGGAAATGGTCTAGAGCAGTGGTATTCAATCTATGGTACGCGTATCCCCGGAGGTACGTATCACACTGATTAGGTATGTAAAAATGATGCCATATTTACTTTATTATGCTTGTTGATAATTTATTACAGTTTATATGTTTTCTTTCACAACATCAACTCTTGTTTTTTCTTGCTTCAGTAACATTTTATATTATTTATTACTGTTATTATTGCATCAGTAACTACGGTACTATATGTACAGAGTGTTAAAAAATATCCAATATTTTAGGAGGTGCTAGTATGCATCAAAACAAGACAATGTCTAATAAACATGGGTCCTACGACACATACTTTCTGAGATCTGACTGCCCTTCGGCGTAAGAAATCACGCACTCTTTGAAATTTACCTGGTTCCTTCATGTGTCCCCATAACCAAAAGTCTAGGGGGCTTAGGTTTGGGGAACGAGCAGGCCGAGGTGTGGGGCTTCCCCAATCAATCCAGAGGTCCTGAAATGTCAGCGTCAGGTGTTCACGCACATTGCGGAGAAAATGTGCTGGTGCGCCATCGTGCATGAACCACATTTTTAGTCTCTGCTGACATGGCACATTCTCCAGAAAGGCAGGCAATACGTTAATAAAAAAAAGTCCTGAAAGTCTCTGTGGTAGCACGTATGGCCCTATTAATCTATCACCAAGAACGTCTGCCCATACGCTGATTGAGAATCGGTGCTGATGCCTTGTTTCTTCAACTGTATGGGGATTTTCATCAGCCCACACGTGCTGATTAAAAAAATTCACATCATCTCTATCATTATTTCATGCCAAGGATGTCAACTAGGGCAGAGGAATGCATTGCCATAAATGGATGTCACATTGAGCACTTCCTATGAACAAGTGTTCAGATCTCAGAAAATATGTGTTGTAGGACCCATGTTTATTAGACATTATTTCTTGTCTTGATGAATACTATCACCTAAAATATTGGATACTTTTTTAACAGCCTGTGTAATTATAATAAGTAAACAGCCTGTATAATTATAATAGTAATAAATAATAATAATAATAATAATAATAATAATAATAATAATAATAATAATAATAATAATAATTTATTTTGAATACATCAATCATAGTATTTTGTTAATTTTTATACAATTGCAATGAAGTTTGAGGATACGAAGGTAAAAAAGAAGGTATTTTGGGGTACGCTAGCAAAAAAGACTGAATACCACTGGTCCAGAGAATTTTATTACATTATGTTCCTTATTTAGTTAAAACACTGAGGCCCAGTTTCTTCAAACGTTGTTAAATTATAACAGTGTGTTATTCCATTTTAACTGTAAACTTAACAGTTGTAGCATTTCTTCAACTACTGTTAGTACTAACAGCCTGTTATAACCTATGTTAATTTAACTGCCCTATTTGATGCAGTTAAATCATTTAACTCTCTGTTAGCATAGATGTATCCAATATGGCTGGTGCGTTAGATGCTGAAGTTATATATCTGGATTATTTAGAAAATGATATCCATGAATACATAAACAGAGGGGATGATTTCTGTGATTTGACAACAGAAGTTCATACAAAGGTGTAAGCTATTTTCTGCCAAGCCTCACTTTTCGCTTTCAACTTAGATGCGTTTGTTTGTTTATTCTCAATAATTGGTTTATACTGCGAAATTATTTCCAGCAGAAGGTTTCTTTCGAACGAAGAGAAATTAGTCCCAAGATTTCTTTTTGTTCCAGTGTTTTCCATTTCATAACAGCAATACTAATACGCTGCTCCACGCTATTGTGATACAGACGAGGAAAGAAGCAGGAATCAAACCTGAGAGAATAGAAAGACTTCTATTCTCTCTGAATCAAACAACGGAAACTAGCGAGAATCGCAATTGTCAGAGTTCAGAAAACAGAAGTGAGCCTATACTTGGTTATAGGTTATGGTTAAACTCTAGAATCTCTGGTCCTGACAGTGAGTTAACAAACAGAATGTTAAAATGTGAAATGTAAAGTTGAAGAAACGCACTATTTTTAACAGCAATTCATACTTTTAACTTACAGTTAATTAACGCTGTGTTAGGTACATTTTAACAAAGGTTGAAGAAACCGGGTCTGAGTAAGTTCTGCAAATATTATTTTAGTCCTTGTAAAATCTTTAAAATTCTCAACTGAAAGTTACTAGACCACCAATTGCAAATATGATAGAAAAATAAGCAACTAAAATCAGTCTGACATATACAAATTAATCTGGCAGTATTTATTCCAGACATGTTTTATCATTTTCATGCCCTATAGTCGTATACAAAAGAGTGTTCCAAAGAGAATAAAGCAAAGAAGATGACCATTCAGAATAGTCGACCTTGGACATCAAATCCGGCCCTCCCGACAAGAGCCAATAACCTGGTACAGATGCGTTATAGAATTCGGTAGGTCAGTTGTCCAATAAAGGCTATTTAATACCGCAGTCTTGGTCTGTGGTTGGTTTCTTCAAAGACTTCTTCTTTCTATCAAAGCAATAAATATACTAATGGACTGTGGAGAGAACATTCCTTCGTAATCCTGGAAATGCAACAGACGAAATAAACGAATCCATCTTGCTTATAATGATGACAATAATAATGGAAGATCGTGGCGATGGTAATGGTGATAAGACAATGATGATGTTGGTGATACAACGACGATACAGGATGATCGAGGAAAAGCACAGTCTAGTATATCTAGTCACGAAGCTTGAGTTTATGAGGGTGCTAGAAAGAATAGACTGTGCACTACTATTTAGCATTGTCTGTTAAGAGGCGATAGTAGCGATCCTAGTGGTTAGTAATTATATATGGATGCATATTTACTACGCATTGAGCTTCGTGACTGGTATTCAATCTTTTTTGCTAGCGTATCCCCAAAGTATATTTGTACCCCCAAAATTGCATTGCAATTATATAAGAATTAGATTCATTGATTTAGAGTTATTTAGATTAGTTACAATTATTACATAAGAGTGAAGTGTTTTAATTAATTTTAGAGTTTCAAAGTGTTTTGTGTTTTCATTATAATTACTGTTTTCAATTATATGTGTATTTTCAAATGTGTTTTTTTTGTGATGAAGCCTATCACTGTATGTTTAATGGCTTAATAAATTGAATTGAATTGAATTGATTGATGTTGTACTAAAATATATTATTATTATTATTATTATTATTATTATTATTATTATTATTATTATTATTATTATGGGAAGATAATATTAAAATGGATTTGAGGGACGTGGGATATGATGATAGAGATTGGATTAATCTTGCTCAGGATAGGGACTAATGGCGGATTTATGTGAGGGCGGGAATGAACCTCCGGGTTCCTTAAAAGCGAATAAGTAAGTATTATTATTATTATTATTAATACAGTAGTTATTGATGCAATAATAATAGCACTGTAATGATTTACGTAAAATGTTATTCAAGCAAGGAAAAACAAGAGTTGATATTGCAATAGACTAAGGTCGGCGATGAATATGGTCACGAAGAAAATGGCGATGATATCGACGAAAACAATGACGATCAGGCCGGCGATGACAATGGTCACAAAGATAAGGCCGTCGACGACAATTGTCACGACGAAAATGGCTATGAATCGACTAAAAAAAACTATGATAAGGCCGGCGATGACAACGACCACAACGAAAATGAGGATGATATCAACAAAAACGACTATCAGGCCGGCCACGACAAAAATGACGATATCATCGACGAAAACGACGATCAAGCCAGTGATGACAATTATTGCCACAAAGATAAAGTCGCGATGGCAATCGTCACAACGAAAATTACAATGATATCGACGAAAACGATGATCAGGCTGGCGATGACAATGGCCACGATGAAAATGGTGACGATATCGATGAAAATGACGATAAAGCCGGCGATGACAATGATCACAGATATTTTGGCGATGAAAATTGCCAGAACGAAAATGACAAGGATATCGACGAAAACGATGATCAGGCCGGTGATGACAATGGCTACGATCTTTGCGATGGCGATGATATCGATGAAAATGACGATCAAGCCGGTAATGCCAATAGCCACAAAGGTAAGCTGCGATGAAAATTGCCACAACGAAAATGACAATGATATCGACGAAAACGATGATCAGGTCGGCGATGACAATGGCCACAAAAATAAGCTGCGATGAAAATTGCCACAACGAAATGACAACGATATCGACGAAAACAAGATGATAGGCCAGCGATGACAATGGCGACGATATCGATGAAAATGAGGATCTAGTCGACAATGACAATGGTCACAAAGATATGACGGGGATCAAAATTGCCACAACGAAAATGACAATGATATCGACGAAAACAAGATGATAGGCCGGCGATGACAATGGGCAGGATGAAAATGACGACCAAGCCGGCGATGACAATGGTCACAAAGATATGGCGGCTATGAAAATTGCTACAACGAAAATGGCAATGATATCGACGAAAACAACGACGCTCAAGCCGGCAATGAGAAATAGCCACGACGATAATGATGATCGACAACAATGGTGACGATGACAAATACAACAGCGATAATGACAAAAATAATTACAATGACGGCGATAAAGACAGCGACAATGATGAAACGGCACTGAAGACAACAGGAAAGATGGCAATACTATCTTTCTCTCAACAAACTGCAATTGAAACTGACACTGTCTTCTGTTTACGTTGTGTAATAAATGGTAGCGCTTACCGAAGCTCCAACTAAAATGATGCAAGAACCTGCATTATTATAATACGGAAAGGATCGTGGGGATATACGTTCATGGTCAGTTCTAGGTACATTCCCGGAATATGCTCAAGAAACAAAGGGGAAGCTGAGAAATATTTCAATGAGAAAATATTGCCTCGGGCATCGAATTCCAGACCTCCCGAACACAAAACTAGTTCTACATAACGAGACATGTTCGTTTTCTTTCTTATCCCTGCACCCTTTTCGCCAGTCATTTCGTACATGACTTGAACGAAAGACTGCCACACTGCAGATATTAATGATCACAAGTGTCTCTATAGCGAAACACTCGAGATATAGTCAAGAATGTGCTGAATGTAAACAAAATAAACAACAGACTACGTTTTATGCGTCAAGAACAAGAAAATATAATTACTTGAATTACAATATCAGATAGGCCTACATAACTACTTCAAAAAGTACAAACTTACATATTTGGAGTATTAATAATAAATTGTTATTTAATATTAGTAAGTGTATACATTATGACCTTTCCTAGATTGAAAATAGTACATTATGCAACAAGCCTATAATGATAGTAATTAAGAAGCGAGTATGGATGTTTATGAAACGAGCGCAAGCGAGTTTCATAATTTTCATACGAGCTTCTTAATTACCATTATAGGCGAGTTTCATACGACTTTTTATGCTCGACCATATTTCTAACTTGAAATTATTCATTTTATTTGTATCTAACTGACCTTGAGCAATACCTCGTAAATTGTGAGATGTGCGCAGACGCGAAAGTCTTGATTTTTTCTGAGGAACAGATGTCCACATTGACCTTGATAGCCTATAAGAACCTACAGAATAAACTAAATATTAACTTTGATATAACATTGAAATTAAATTAGACATTGAAAAACGAGATGACAAATTGAATTTATTTTAATAGTATTTACAATTCACGCTAATTATTATAGTAACAGAACATAACCTTCTGCGACAGTATTGGATTTCCAGCCTCCGTGACTTTTCGCTAATTCTCTTTCGATTGCATATCCGAGAATAATCGATACTTGCGGTTTTATAACGGAACAAAGCTGACTTGTCATTGGATGAGGTTTTATAACGGTACAAAGCTGACTTGTCATTGGCTGAACACCTGTACTTTAATGAGTAGGTGTACTTTAATGACATGCATTAAAGGACTGCTACCAGGTGTATAATTACTACATTTCAGCATGGTCGAGCGTAAATACAATTATTTTTCATACCAAGGGCAAATACTGAATAGCACAAAAATTCCTCACTTTTCTAAATGTTACAATTGAAGGGTTCAGAACCATGGTGGGCCAAATGCCATTTATTAAAAACGGAGAGCGCAAGAGTTAAAGTTAACTGAATACCATAGTTTAATGTAGATTTACATATCATTTAATTTTAATGTGCATACTTTATATTAATTGCTATATGTTCATTGAATATGGTATTCGCTTAATTTTAACCCTTGTTTTCTCCGTTTTTAATATATGGCGCTTGGTTCAGTATGCCTCTGAACCCTTCAATTATACAACAAATTACATCCCATCGGAATGTTGACATTTTCAATATGAATTTTTCCAAATATGGAATTATTTATTATCATAATATTTTACAGAATATTGTTGTTAGTTAATTTAAACCAACTTTCACACCTTATTTTCAATTTCTCTCTTTTTTCTATTTTGTTTCAGTGTTTAATAAGAGTATGTTTCCTCTTCCTTGTTTATGTTTTATAACTTACTTTGTCAGTCTTAAACATTGTAATTGGGCTTTGCCTTTAATGTTCAATAATAAATAAATAAATAAATAAGTAACTAAGTAAATAATAGTACATTATGCAACGAGCCTATAATGAAGGTAATTAAGAAGTGAGTATGGATATTTATGAAACGAGCGCAAGCGAGTTTCATAATTTTCATACGAGCTTCTTAATTATCATTATAGGCGAGTTTCATACGACTTTTTATGCTCGACCATATTTCTAACTTTATATTATTAATTTTATTGTATCTGACCTGGAGCAATGTCCCGTATGTTGTGAGATGTGCGCAGACGCGAAAGTATTGATTTTTTCCGAGGAACAGATGTCCACAGTGACCTTGCTAGGCCATAAGAACCTACAGAGATAACACTGAAATAAAATTAGACATTGAAAAACGAGATGACAAATTGAATTTATTTGAATATTATTTACAATTAACGCTAATTATTATAGTAACAGAACATAACCTTCTGCGACAGTATTGGATTTCCACCCTCCGTGACTTTTCGTTAATTCTCTTTCGATTGCATATCCGAGAATAATCGATACTTGCGGTTTTGTAACGGTAGAAAGCTGACCTGCTGTCATTGGCTGAACAGTTGTAACCTGAGTCGTCATTGGCTGAAAGACCTGACCTTTAATGAGTAGGTGTACTTTAATGACAGGCATTAAAGGTCTGCTACCAGGTGAATAATTACTACATTTCGGCATGGTCGAGCATAAATAAATAAATAAATAAATAAATAAATAAATAAATAAATAAATAAATACTGTACATAAATACATCAATAAATAAGTAAATAAATAAAAATAAATAAATAAACGAACAAACAAGTAAATAAATAAATAAGTAACTAAGTAAATAAATAAGTAAATAAAAATCCTCAGATTTGAATGTCAATACACTGACTTTCCATGTCATTAGTTAAGATTAGATAAGAGTATATTCGACTGTTCAATACCATAAAATAAAGTCTATCTATACCAATCATCACCACCACCACCACCACCACCACGGATATGATCTATGACACTTTCTATCGTTTTAATCTCTATTTCCTCTTATCGTTAACTACTTTTGCACACTTCCTACAAATTCCCAGGTTATTAAACTGCCTACGGCACAAAACTATAGCAGCGATTTCCAACTAGTATGCCGAGAAGAGCACGTTTAGAGGAATATAGGAAGGAAATAATTCACAAGCAGAAAAAAAAATCTTCTACATAATTTTTACGAGAACTGTATAGTCTACTTTTCAAAAATAGCTCACACACATAAAAAATCAATAATAATGTTATGGTAAAACTAGTGACGCGTGTTCTTAACATACACACTGTAAAATTATTTTAAATTTGAGCATGATGTAACCTTGTTAACGCAAGACAGACCAGCGTTAAAGCCGTGTTGAGGGTTAACGATTTGTATACCTTAACAGCTGGAGTTTAGCATACAGTACGAATTACATTTTTTTTTCCTTGTGCGAAAAGTCTTCAAAACAGGGGCTTGGTAATAGTTACTGAGTTAATGCCTTAACATTCATATTATATATATATATATATATATATATATATATATATATATATATATATACACACACAGGGTTTTCATTTCAAAACTTCCCAGTCTAAATAACTAATTATTTAAATTGAATTCAATTTAAACAAAAAAACACGTCAATTTAGATATTGAGGGGGAAGTCTGAAACCAGGCTTAATTGCATTTTATATTTCACCCCCCCCCACCCCAGTCACCCCCACTTTGAACTTTAAATGACACCCCTATATTTTTATACTTAAATATGAAAGAGCATTCAATTGTTTATATTGTTTCTTGTTTATTGTTAAAAAAATAACATGTACAAAATACAGTCTTAATTCTTCCCTGAAGGAGTAAAAACTCGTGCTCAGGGAGTTATTTAAACGCATACTCAACACAAACTAAGATAATTACTTGACACAAAGTGGGCCAAGAAAAGAAAATTATAGGAATGAATTAACTATAAAAATACAATTTCAATTTTAACAATTTAAATCATACAAATACATGAACATATTAAATGAATATATATTCTTTAAAAATTAAATTCTTAACGCTATTTTTTAAATTTCTGATACTAAAATTTTCCAAATTTGGGTATTTTAAATTATTTTATTATATAACCTTGGACCAAAGTCGGTACCATGGCTAAGAGCTGTGCTTGTGAAACTCTTTGGTTCCTCTAGTTGTATAAAATCGGATCTTTTAGTTCCATATTTATGGTCATACAATTTGAATTTATTACGATTTTTATGTATGAAGTTTAATAAGACAATATAATAAATTTGTTTAATTTTAAAAACATTAAAATCAGTAACAAAAGCTCGGATGAGTAATCAATTGGTTTATTAAGGCATATTTTAATTATTCTTTTCTGAATAAGTATTAGTGGAGTGAGATTAGAATTACAAGCATTTCCTCATCCTAAAAGTCCATGCTGGAGAATGGATTGAAATAAAGCAAAATAAATGAGACGTAAAATATTAACTGGTAAATATGACCGAAGTATAACAAAGATATAAATTGTTTTACGTAATCTATTGCATAAATATGTAATATGTTTATTCCATCGTAAGTGTTGGTCGATTGTAATGACTAAATACTTAACTTCTGAGGATTCGATTAATATGGGACATTCACAATTTTGAGAACAATCAGAATGATGAATTTTGAGCCTAAAAGAAGATTGAGGAGATTTAAGACCACTGGACCTTAGTGAAAACGGAACAACAGTTGTTTTGGATGTGTTTATGTTTTATGTGTTTATTTCTTTTCGCATCTTTTGTTTTATATCGTCGCCTAGCAACCTGGATTGTTGTTATTGTTGATTAGAGCTGAAGAGAATAAAGCTACAAAAAATTTGAGCATTTCATGTAATAATTGTATTTGTGTATCAAATTATTTTAAAATGGTTTATAGGCCTAACCTTCAAGAGATAACATAAATCATCTTTATTAATTAAATTTATGAAATCACACAAAATAAGCTGTGTTTTCAGCCTACAATCAACTGATAACAAAAATACAGGTTGCCAGGCGACGATAGAAAACAATATGCGAACACAAATTAATGAGGTGGCAAATGAAGAGCAAATGCGATTCATTTCTGCAGATTCACAACTTGTAATAACTAAACACATTTCCTATGATAGGTGTATCTTAGATGAAGCTGAGAAATTATGGCATAGCCATTTCTGCGAAGTATCGTCTAAATTAAGACTCTTCTTGGAACTTGCTGACATAACAGCGCGAACAACAGTTTTGGTTTCGAGAACACGCCTACGTCCACCAATGTATGGCATGTTAACAGACCCACTTCCTTTAAACGTGCTGTACCATAAACATATCGACTAGCGGTAATAATTCGGAGCTCTCCGAACACCGTACTCGCGGCGAAAGCATTGAACTGATATTACACTTTCAAATTCCGTAAAATACAACAAGCATTTTTGCTCGTTGCCTTTCAGAAAACGGCATTTTATTTATATATTTTTACAGCTCATGCGTTTTGTCAAGACGCGATGTGCAGTACGGGGACAACGTTTCTGTGGAGAGCGTAAAAGTAGAAGGGAAGGTCGGGCGAGTGTCTACAGAGTTCAAGGCAAAAATTAACCCATTCCCCTATAATTCGTAAGCAGACTCATTCGATCTCGTGCGCAGCTCTGTAGGAAGAGTGGGGGAGCGTCTTGATAAAATGCAAGAGCTGTACTTGGTTGTTTAACGACGCTCTATCAACTGTATTATTTAGCGTCGATACAACAGGTGATAGCAAGATGGTATTTGGCGAGATGAGGCCGAAGATTCGCCATAGATTACCTGAAATTCGCATTACGGTTGGGGAGAACCTTAGATAAAAACCCTACGAGATAATCAGCCAATCAGGAATGAACTCACGTCCGAGCACAATTCTGGAATTGCAGGCAAACGCGTTACCGCCTAACCTATGCCGGTGATCTTTAGTTTATTCAGTCGTTACCAAGTGAAACGCTGATATCTTTTATTCGCATAAAATGATACAAAACTTCTTTGTTTTAACGTCATATTGAAACAAATAACATTTGTGTCAATACTGATATAATTTTATAGAGATTTTACCTATTTCACGTCTTCCAAAAACAGATCAGAAGGTAGTTTTATTTTGCTTTTAAAAATGTAATGTGTGCTACACTGTGATGTATTTATTTACCTGCTCTCTCAGACTACGATTTGTGTGTTTCATTTTCGAGTATACTGTCTGTGTGGTATATTTATAGTACAGTGAAATAGCTTCCTGATTTAAGTTACAGTGAGAAGATATTTTCTGATGAAGTAGATTTATAGCAATATGTCTGTGAAAGTTTGACAGTAATTCATATCCTAAGAGATTCTGAAAGCGTTGCTCCATTAGTAATAATGAAAACAGTTTTCTTTATGAAACAAAAATATATCATTTATCAAAGTTAATTAACTGTTTCCTAATTAAAGCAACTTAAGACAGACTAATTCTTACCGCGGGCTCTCTGTTGATCTTTATGACTCACACCCTCGAAGCAACAAAGGTTCGTTTGTTTTGGATCTCGAAAGTTGGTTCCTTTACTGCACAGTAGGTCTAGTCTCATACAATAACAGAACAAAGAAGCTGCTGCCTTTACAAATGGAAACTATGACGTGTTTGCGTAATGGACATGTAGATTTTCAACCGGCCTTTTACGAATATCGTCACTGGGGACCGTATTTTGTCACAGGACGTACGGAGGTAAGGTTAGTTATTCATAAACTATATTAGTGTGACGTCATTTTTCGCGCGCGACGCAGATACTATTAGGGGACATTTGCATCTTGTTTGTTTGCAGTTTGACGTTCTATTCATGATTCAAAACTAGAAGACCCCACAGACCGACCACAGTCTAGTATATACAGTCACGAAGCTTGAGTTGATGAGGTTGCTAGGAACAATAGACTTTGCAGATTCTATTTCGCATTGTCTGTAATGAGGCGATAGTAGCGATCCTAGTGGTTAGCAACTATCTATGGATGCATATTTATTACAAATTTAGCTTCGTGACTGTATATACTAGACTGTGGACCGACAATATACTGTATTCTAGTGATAAAGAATGCACTAGGATGACCTTTCCTATAATTTAAATAAAATTATTTATTCATTTGATTTATTTTTACTCGCACAGTTAAGGCCTCAAGGACTTCTATTCCACTCAACCAGTATCAAAATACATAGCACGTATTATAAACAGGCAGCACATTTTTGTTCCCAAACGTACAGCGGATCGAATAGTTTCTTCTTGTACGTCTATTACGTCACGTCGTGTCGATGCATAACGTGGCCCGTTAGCCATGGATGCATAATCGGAGTAGTATTCTAAGCAGGTACGCATAGATTATGAATCATAGTACAATATAGGCGTTTCATCGTCAATGTTGTTTATGTAAAAGACCAAGTTATGACTACATTGTGATCTGATTCTAATATTGCATTTTAATTCAGACTTTTGTGTTAATATTATATTAATTTATCAATGTATGTTATATTGTATTTAATTTTGATCTGTATTTTATATATATTGTGTAAAATGTAAATGTCACTGTAACATCTTGTGACGTAGGAAGAACATTTTCTTAGCTTAAACAAATTTTTACTGACAGTTATGGTAAAACATATGAATTTCATAAACTCACAATATATATTTTTTTTGTTTACCGTAACGGAGTTGATTTTGTTAAATGAATTGATTATATATATATATATATATATATATATATATATATATATATATTGTATTTCTAGAGTATATATTGGTAATGTTTATCATGTTTACTATTACGTTCTATAATGTATATTATGTATACTAGTTCAGTATTATCATCGATTTAATTATATTCCCTGTCATATATAGCACTAATATTTTGTAGAGCGCTAGTTTCGCAGTGTTAGTGCATCTATATGGTTAAAAAGTAGCTGGACAGACGATTTCAATTTAGTAGCACTCCCACTTACAGTTATCATGCTCCATTACTCAATTACTTACTTAATTACTTACTTACTGGCTTTTAAATAACCCGGAGGATCATTGCCACCCTTACATAAGCCCGCCATTGGTCCCTATCCTGAGCAAGATCAATCCAGTCTCTATCATCATATCCCACCTCCCTAAAATCCCTTTGAATATTATCTTCCCATCTACGTCTCGCCTCCCCAAAGGCCTTTTCCCCTCCGACCTCCCAACTAACACTCCATGCATTTCTGGATTCGCCCATACGTGCTACATGCCCTGCCCATCTCAAACGTCTGGATTTAATGTTCCTAATTATGTCAGGTGAAGAATACAATGCGTGCAGTTCTGTGTTGTGTAACTTTCTCCATTCTCATCATGTTCCATTATTATTATTATTATTATTATTATTATTATTATTATTATTATTATTATTATGTACGAAACTAGGTTTTATCTTTCGTAGCGTCCTGACATAAGCATTTAAGGTCAGAGTTGAACCCTGAAACTCCAGGATATACTAACCGACAACTTTCTTGACTTGTTTGGGAACGAAAATGCGCTGCCTGATTATAAAACAGCAATACAGTAATAATAATAATAATAATAATAATAATAATAATAATAATAATAATAAAATGTCTGTGAAGTAACGGTTAGCCTTCTTGGCTGGGTAACCTTCGACGTTGGACCTCGAACTCATTTCGCCTTCATTAGTATCATCCATTAATCATCTTAATAGTTTACAGGTTGATCAGGAGGACATGACGGACGTGGTTCCAGGATCTGTCTATAGGGGGCATCTGTCTGCGGGAGCTCCACATATCCAGCGGTGTCGCAGGGGCTTTTAAGCGGACTGTGGACGACCGGAGTAGTGTAGCTCCCTCGGATAGCTGGCGCCTTGGTGAGTCGTGGAATCGACTGCGACATGTTCTTCTGGTTAAGGATGCAACAGATTCAGGCACATGAATTGCGAACAAAATATGTCGGATCAGGTTTCCAGTTAGGACTGGATACTGTGGCAGAATCGATACGATGGCACCATGCAGTGAATCATGCTCTTGAAGAGCGATCCTTAATGGACTTCAACAATTATTCCAACATAAGGAGGTTGCATAATAAGTCTAAGGCTGCGGTGCTTGCCTGCGGCCTTCCGAGAGAAAAAACAAAGAGTAAAATGTAGATATGTTTAGATACATGTAATTCTAAGAGTTAAACAATTATAATTCAGTGTTAAATAAGATAATTTGGAACAAAGGAATGAATAACATAATGAAGAAAAATTTATATAACTTATTAAAAATAAAAAAATATATTCTATAAAAGTAATATTTGAAGACAGATAATATTATTGGGACGAAAAGCAGTTTTTTGACAATCGGCTTTTCAAAATCGTCATACTGTAATTTAAATTGTAAATATTAGCGTAATTGTTAAAGTGATCCATGATTTGTTCTGTTCAACTTGACGAAACATAAGTTGCGTGAGCAGCCAGTCTTGGTGGTGTTATTTTACATGAGCATGAGAAAGGACAAACCCAAATCTTTCTTCATTAAAATTATATTTTGATCCTCATTCGTCGTAAAGTAATAAACTAATGAACACTACCAGTCGAGCGGTTAAAGCATTCGTTTTCACTGCAAGAGGCACGAATTCATATCCCGAAAACTCAAAGTAGAATTTGTGGTGAACAAAACAGTGTTGTAATAGATAGTACCTCAATAACTTAAGCCTGTTTTTCCACCATCATGCGGGTTATTCATGTGCTGCCTATCCTTTTTAACTTGTTTCCATTGCGTTGTTAACGGCACTTCTTTGACGCAACAAAATAAAGCACCTCATGAATTCATATTTTCATGAGAAGCCTCCTATAACAATATATTTATAACCTATGTCAAGCAATGTATCATTGTGCAAAGATAAATAACAACAGTCTATAGCTGCACGTGTGTGAAAGTGAGATTTCCTGTCTACTTTATTTCAGTCTTCATGGATTGCATTTCTGACTAATACATTGTCATCGCTTAAAAACGCGATGCAACATTAACAGCACGCTAATAATGAAATTAGAAGTGTTTGAGAAATTCGAGAAGGGAAAATCGGCTAGTAAGATGGCAGATTATGGAATAGAGGTACAAAGAGTCCCAGTATCGAGGAAGAAATAACAAATCTGAAGGAATAAGTGCGACATTGTGAAAGCAAAATATAAAACTTTAAGGTCAACCAGCCTATATAGGCCTACTAACTTATATAATGTGTGAGAAGTTTCGTGTAGTTTTACTGTGGTTCAGCTTTCCAACAAGAGTTATAATTGGAATTACAGGAACACTGGCATTTAATCTTTCATTATCTGTGATTACTAGAGGAGAAAAATTCGCTCCGGTGTCGGGGTTCTACGTATCAAGTGCTCTAACCACTGAGCTACGCCGAAGTTCAATCCACAGCACCGGATTGAATCCCTGTCCTCTAATGTTTTTCCCTTTATGGCTTGACTTCAAGTTCGACATATACGTTGACATATATTAAGGCAACTGCCATTATCTTGTATCTTGTATGTATTTATTCACACTGCAATGGGTATATACCCGGTGGCAGCGGTAACTAATTATACTCAATAATGACAATAATAAACTTATTAATTAAAAATACAATTAATAATAATACTAATAATTAATACTAACAATAATTAATAATAATAATATTATTATTATTAATAATTTCAGGGAATATCCTAAATTAAATGAAGCATGATCACTTAAAATAACATTTAAAGTAAATCTAATTTGTATCTTAAACCTAAGTTCGAACTAAAACCCACGAGTATGATGTGTTCATATCTGCACAAGTACCTTTCAACACTACACTCATTTCGCTGTCAACTCACTCACTGCACTGGAACTACGACACATTTCACTGATTCTGTTCTGATTTCACTAACACTTCAAAAACATTTCACTGTTCAAATATTTTGCACTGCCACTATAAACTATAAAGCTTCGCTGACAGGAACACGTTTCACTTACACAACACCTATTTTTAAATACATTTTTGGTTGTTGGTAAAGCCTTTATTAAGTCTGCAGGTAAAGCATTCCAGTCCCTGGAGCTCCTTATACAAGGAGCGCACTTAATTGAGTGACTTGGTGGCTGGAATTCCACAGTATTATGCACTGTTGAGCCAAGGATCTACGTAAAGTTTAATTTTTGGTCCTATAGAATATATCTGTTATGATAATAATGATTATTAGAGGAGAAAAATTCGCTCCGGCGCCGGGGATCGAATCCGGGTCCTTGGTTCTACGTACCAATTTTTCTTTGTTCTGTCATTTACGTATGTGCACGGGATTTTATCCGTTGCCGCTATTTTGTCCAGTGTTGCCTTAAGTGAAGACCCTTCGGCGTTCAAACGTCCTTGATATCTGTTACACAGTATGCGGAAGAATTTATTCATTTTATTTCGGAAAAAGAAATAAAAACTTCACAATCTAACGTAATCTTGCTCTTTTTTATGACCCCGGACCCGTTTACTCAGGAATTGATGACAACTTTGGAAATATCCACAGTAACTTGTTCCGTATAACCAAAGACGTTACAAAGTCGTATAATCTTCACCGGATGGAGTTAACGGGCCTTTATACACACATATAACTTATAAGCCTACACAGGTTTGTTTTCACAGATTTGTACAAACCATAGGGTAGGAGGGTGTCTCATTCAAACGTACAGTAGAGTCCGTATAGGTCAATTTCTGTCAGATGCGTTTCCAATTCATTGTAGGCTAAAGCAAAGAGATGCACTATCACCTTTCCCTACTTTTTAACTTTGCTGTAGAGTATGCCATTAGGTAAGTCCAGGACAACAGAGAGGGTTTGGAATTGAACTGGTTACATCAGCTGCTTGTCTATGCGGATGACGTGAATATGTTAGCAGAAAATCCACAAACGATTAAGGAAAATACGAGAATTTTACTTCAAGTAAGTAAAGAGATAGGTTTGGAAGTAAATCCCGAAAAGACAAAGTATATGATTATGTCTCATGACCAGAATATTGTACGAAATGGAAATATAAAAATTGGAAATTTATCCTTTGAAGAGGTGGAAAAATTCAAATACCTGGGAGCAACAGTAACAAATGATACTCGGGAGGAAATTAAACACATAATAAATATGGGAAATGCGTGTTATTATTCGGTTGAGAAGCTTTTATCATCCAGTCTGCTGTCAAAAAATCTGAAAGTTACAATTTATAAAACAGTTATATTACCGGTTGTTCTGTATTGTTGTGAAACTTGGTCTCTCACTTTGAGAGAGGAACATAGGTTAAGGGTGTTTGAGAATAAGGTGCTTAGGAAAATATTTGGGGCTAAGAGGGATGAAATTGCAGGAGAATGGAGAAAGTTACACAACATAGAACTGCACGCATTGTATTCTTCACCTGACATAATTAGGAACATTAAATGCAGACGTTTGAGATGGGCAGGGCATGTAGCACGTATGGACGAATCCAGAAATGCATATAGTGTGTTAGTTGGGAGGCCGGAGGGTAAAATACCTTTGGGGAGACCGAGACGTAGATGGGAAGATAATGGATTTGAGGGAGGTGGGGTATGGTGAGAGAGACTGGATTAATCTTGCTCAGGATAGGGACCTATGGCGGGCTTATGTGAGGGCGGCAATGAACCTCTGGATTCCTTAAAAGCCAGTAAGTATAGGGTAGGAGGTAATGTTGGTTTGTGGTATCGTCTATTTTCTGCCTGTACGAATTCGAGCTTGAATTAATGTTAACTCGTGCATGTCGGGGGTGAATCTTCTAGAATTCATGCATTTATACGTGAATTTAAGGATGAATTCGTATCTTCATAGCATCTACCAGCTGCCAAAACCTCACAAGGGAACTCTGTCACATTCCTGCCTCCAATTACCATAACACTTTCACAGAAGGTAACAATTGGTAGAAAAAAACCTTACGTTGCGTACTACATTTCGCAGTCGTATGTAAGACACATTAATTTGTTTTAATTGTTCACGTTTTGTGTAACTTACTATTAATGCCCAGTACTTATGCAACTCGTCAATCACCAAATACGGTGTGAAGCCTGTATGTACGGATTGTTTTGAACTACCAACACTAGAATGCTCTGCTGCTGTTGCAATTGTGGTACGTCACGGTAGGTAGACTCTCTTGAGATAACAATGTTTATACAGGGTGTTTCCGGGCTAGTGTTACTAACTTACAGGGATGATGGGAAAGGGCACATTATCAATTTGAGATAAGGAACCCTGGTCCGGAAATGACTGAGTCGAAAGTTATAAGCAAAAATAGTTGTGTGGAAATGAAATAATTTTATTCCTCTGTACACCTTATTTATGTGTATTTATCTGTACATCTTACACATACTGTATTCATCTGACGTTGTTTACGTTGTCTACCTATAGTATTCCGTTCAGTGCGCTGTCTGAGGGATGGGAACAGGAAACTACATTAAAGCAATGCAGATAGCGTAATGTGTAACGGACATGGTCGGTCCTGATATGCATGTCTGTAGACAGCAGTGTATGGGTACAAGTTGCAGTGTCCAGTCGATCAGTCCTAGTGAAATGGAGGAGTACATGAGAGCGGAATAAGCAGACATGATTTTCGAATAAGGATGAGCCAATGAAAGCAGTATACAAGCTCCTACCCATACCATCTTTCCACGACTGTTCAAAAGGTTAAGGGAAGGAGGTCACGTGATGCCAAATTACAATTTCATTTCCACACAACTATTTTTGCTTATAAGTTTCGACTCAGTCATTTCCGGACCAGGGTTCCTTATCTCAAATTGATACATGTGCCCTTCGCCATCATCCCTGAAAGAATTACAGTAGATGACACAGTATGAAGTGCTTAAAAGAAAGTAATTTCATATCCAGCCAGCTGTGATAAAACATCATGGGGAAACAAATGAATGTGACATAATGAATTCATTATTATTCGTGCACAAATGGGTGTGATTAATAAATGCAGCTAGTATAAAGACAGAAAGAGCTAATTTAACATTGTATAATTCTAAAATACTTAACTGTGGCATTATTTTCTAAATGAATCCAATTTCCTGCACCTAAAAACTATTTTCTTAAGTTGGTTATTTAACGACGCTGTATCAACTACGAGGTTATTTACCGTCGATGAGATTGGTGATAGCGAGATGGTATTTGGCGAGATGAGGCCGAGGATTGCTTAGATTACTTGGCATTCACCTTACGGTTTGGGAAAACCCCGGAAAAAACCCAACCAGGTAATCAGTCCAAGCGGGGATCGAACACGCGCCCGAGCGCAGCTTCAGACCGGCAGGCAAGCGCCTTAAGCGACTGAGCCACGCCGGTGGCTCCTACATGCTATTATTCGTTACAATTTCAAAAACTCATTGACGTTATAATGACGTGAAAATTGTTTCGACTATCAATTGCATTGCTTTCTAGCGAACTACGCTTCATTAATGAGGAAGAAATTATGAAGTTAACGAGAAAACTCCGCCTTGTTAAATTTAAATTTGTATAGTAGCAAGACAGAAATGAAAACTAATGCAAAAATTTTGTTTAAAATCACAAACTTTCTTAAAATCCCAAACATGCTCGCTATAACAATCACCAACAGCATGTTTCACGTAGTTGTAGAAATTCGAAGCATTCCCTGTCACGTTTTCAATTATAAATCCCAGTAGGATTCAACAAGTAGGCCTATTCGATCTGTGTCCCAATTTGATGTATACACTCTTTGAAATACTATTTCACAGCAGAGAAATGAGATAGAAATACTATTTTTGAGGTTTATGATTCAGAAGGCAGTGGAAAGCATGGAAACATATTCATCTATTTATGAACAAACATGGCGATGCAATTATCATTCGATGAACGTAAGTGGATACTGAAATGTTATTGGAAAGTAGAGAATGTTATTGAGGTTCAACGACGTTGGAGGGTTGAATTTGGAACACAACCGCCAACAAGGTTAACTATCACAAGAAACTAAGACAAGATTGAAGTCGACGGAACGATGCAAGATGTGTTGAAGAAAGAGAAGTTCCACCGATAACGAGAGTGTTGATGCAGTCATGCAGGCTTTTGCACAATCCCCAAAGAAGTCAATGAAGTAATGTTCTCGTGAGATTGGTATCAGCAAATCCAGTGTTCATCGAATTTTGCGAGCTCAAAAATGGAAGCCTTACATTCCGAGACTTGTCCACGCATTTAATAAGAACGACCCAGAGATGGATAGGACGAAGAGGAAGTGCTACGGAGTTCCTGGCTCTATCTCCGGATTCAACCTCTCCAGACTTCTACCTATAGAGAGCTCTAAAGGACACAGTGTACACCACAAAACCACAAACACTGGAGGAACTGAGAGTTAAGATTGAACATGCCTGTAATGATATTCCATTGGCAATAATCCAGTTAGTATGTCGCTCTGTTGTACGTCGTCGTTGTTGGAAGTGTACTGTGGCGGAAGGGGGCCATTTTAAACTTGTACGGGCTTAAGGAATATAAAACCGTAAAAATAGTATTTCTGTCTCATCTCGTTGCTGAGATATAACTTAGAGTTTCAAAATGTTTATACATCAATTTGGGACACTCCGTAGAATGCCGGCATTACAGCCGTTCGGCAAAGAATTATGTTTATCTTTATTTGAGTTATATTAGGTTTGAACTACTACTTTTTAAAATGTGGCCGTGTTATGGAAGAAGTTGTTACTTATAAATTAAGCTCCTAGACTCAAAAAAGATCAATTACAGCAAGTTACCGCATTGGATCAAAGTTATCTTATTTGTCTTGAAATTTATCATTCTTCCTTAGGGAGAGAACCCGGGCTGTCTTAATTAACACCATAAATACGGAAGGAAAGTAAAAGTTCCAGTAATTTCATCATATTATCTCCTACAAACGGCCTTCGAAGGTTTCACAGCTTGAAAGACGAAATATGCAGCAGGAAAGATAGAATAAAAAGCTGAGGCTCCTGAACTGGTTTCCAACGTGTCTTGCACTCACTAGGACACGGAATCCCAATATGGGCTGTTATAAACATCTAACAACTGCCGGAGACAAGCAAATATTCAGTGTGTGACTGTTGTATTAAATAAAGTGAAGAAACAGCAATCAGTTGTAATGAAACGTTCTGCAATGTAATTGATTGCCAAATTCTTTTAGAAGACCGGTTTCAATTACATGAAACATTTGACCAGATTGTAATTCTCATAATTTTCAATATATCGAATCATGTAAAATACAGGCTGATTCAAAAGTTCGGCGAGATAGACAAACTTTTATTATTGGAGATAGCGAAAAATGAAAAGAGGGCAAAGTTGCTGGAAATGTGTAGTTTTCAATCTAATGTGCTTCAATGTTCAACTTAGAATACACCGTTGAGGCTGCACACTAGCACGACATACCAGTCAGTCCCAATGCTGCCAAATTGGTAGTTTTTCCAGCGAATAGGGATTATATAGAATGGACACTGAGCGAATTTTCTTGTGTTTTGTTTCTCTGTGCGCCGGCGTTTAGTTCCACTTTCAAGCGCTAGAGGTTAGTGTAATAGAGCACACGCTAAGATAATAATTGAGAGTAGAGTTGAGACACAGGATCCAAACACCGCCTACCTTATTGCATAATCCAGTAAAGCTTTGCTTCAAATAAATTCAAGTTAACAACTTTTCCTTATTTCTCAGTGACAAACTAGTAATAATAATTTTTTATATTTTAGATATAATAAATTACATTATAAAATAATATAATACATTATAAAATTATGTATCAAATTCGTTTAATATTTATATACAATATAATATAGGTAGGCCTATATGGTTTTACTTCTCATAAGAGTTTTGTTTGTCCATTTTCAGTGCTATCAAATCATTACATATTTCAAGTGTTGTTGGGGTCAACGTCTTAACTCTCATTGTAAAGGAACTCTAGAGTCTAGACATTACAGTTAATGACGGATTTATTATTTCATCTGTCCAATTTATTTTATTTGAGTACATAATGTACCTAGATGTATTAATTGTATTTTTTATATTTCCGCTGTGTCTACTGCTAGCTGGTGTGATGTCAGTGCCAACTCTAGGGAGAAAGCAGAATCTCACGCTCAAACTGGTTTGAAGGTCATTGAAATCAGTCCTTCTACATCAAAGGTACCTACGCGAAGTGTCCATACTGTATAATTATCCATACGCTGGATTTCTGTTAGTTCTACCGGATTTTAGATAAGCAGCGTATCAGATAGATTACTAAATGGTTACCATAATTAGTACAAGTTCAGGGAAATTCCTCTATTAATGCTATTAATGTAAAAAAAAAAATGTTTCTTTGCACTGCCAGAAGTTAAATAATCGCTAAACTCTCCATATAAACTATTTTTCTCCGTTAAATAATAGTATCTAAAAATCCGGTAGAACTAGCGGAAAATACATTAATTTTGGAGCATTGGAACTGGCGAGAGTGTCGTCCTAGTGTATAGTCTCAGTGGTGTATTCTACGTTGAAAATTCAAGCACATAGATTGAAAACTCCATACTATTTCGTACAACTTTTGAAGCATTTAAACACATCCAGAAAAAATTTCCTTCTATTAGTGACTCAAAAATAAAAGAGAGAGTTTTCAATGGACCACAAATTACAGAAATAATGAAGGGCAATCACTTCGAATCTCTGTTGTAAGGAAAAGAGATAGTCGCCTGGATTGCATTCAAGGAGGCTGTATTAAATTTTCTGGGTAACCGTAGAAGTAAGAACTATGAAGAACCAGTGCAAAATTTACTGTTGGCGTATGAAACTATGGGTTGTAACATGTCCCTGAAAATTCACTTCCTTCACTCCAATCTTGACTTTTTCCCCGAGAATTGTGGCGATTTCAGTGATGAGCATGGTGAGCGCTTTCATTAAGAAATTTCAACTATGGAAAAAAAGATACCAAGGACAGTGGAGTACCTATATGCTAGCAGACTATTGTTGGAATTTAGCTCGTGATGTACCTGTTGCCCAGTATAAAAGAAAGTGAGAAAAAGAAAGTTGTAATCTTCTGAACAGTGAGTCCGTGTGGGGTTTCGTAAAATACCATTTTTACGTCAGTGTCTTACAAAATCGTCTAATACACTAGTATATACAAAAATGAGAGTCGTAGTTTTATTTTTTATGTCCGTCAGTTCTTCTGCTCGAGAAATTCATGTTCAACAGTGACTGGCGACATCACAATAAGTTCTACATTATAACGGGAAACGGAACTTGTTTTTTGATATTCAAGTTACATACTACGTACCTCACTTCAGCCGCGTGTTCTAAAACAACATGAACACAGGTTCGAGTACTGGTACTCACGAAATTTGGACCAGCGTATGGGATCGGTGCTCACACAGCATCGTGATGAATATGAGGAGCATACTTTTTCGTACTAACCAGATTACCTTGGTTGGATGATCATTCACCTCTGCTGAAGCATGTGGGCGTGAGACCAACATTCGGCTGATGGGATTTGGTCCTCTATAGTCTATGGCAGGGATACAGAACTGGCGAGAGAGGGGTGGAAAGCATGGGGAAAGCGTTGGTTCCCCGTCCACAGTCCACCGGCGTTGATTGACGTATCTGTGGCCCGTACGCAATCACATAAGATTCAGCGTATTCCGAATCTCACCGGACCGGTGAACATAAATGACGTCACGCTGCAGCGAAATAGGAACAAAACTGCTGGAAGGTTCAATGGCTAACATGGCGGCTGTACAAGTTGTTGTCTGTGCTACGCTAGCAAGATTTGGCGAAATTTCCGCACTGTCATCTCGTTCAAAGAAAAGAGAGCATAAACAATTTATTTCTTGAACCAGTAGTAATAACTGGTCCGATGAGATGTTCGCTCATAAGCCATTAACATATTTCTTTTACGTTGTGCTCATTACAAACAATACAGCAGAACCAAAGCAGAACACACCGCCATGACACAACAGTGCATGATGTCATTCGTCTGCTAATTCCCGTTCTACACAAGAACCAATCAGATTCACTGATGACGGCTAATGGATATTGCCACCACCTCTGTAAGCTGATGGGACCAGTGCGACACCGGCGGAGCATCAGTGACGTCATCGTTGAAATTCGGAACATCGTGATGCCATCAGATTGCTCAGCGCTGAGATTCGGAATAGGCTACGCTCATAAGACAGTCACTGAATACAAATTCCCTCCCCTATGAAGTCAATGACGCGGGGAGTGGATGGAAGGGGTGAGTGAGGTATTCCGATAGTGACGTAACGCTACAATTGGTGCCCAGTTCTGCAAGCCTGGCGTATGGTCTGTTGCGCAACGGATTTTAATATATTATTAATACACTCTTTAGAAAACGTATGCTTTCTTAGACCATCCGTTTTAGAAATACCGTACTGAAAAACTCAGGAATGTAAATACATTCCCTTGTGCTGTAGCATATCCCAAGTCGTAAACATAGACATGCGCTGATATATCAACTAAATTTACTGAGAAACACGCAACCTTGACTAGTTTTTAGAAGACCAAAACTTAAATGAGAAAGCAAAAACTGAACCATAAATGTTAAAAGGATTCAGGTACAAAGCAATATGAAAACACAAGATGGCTATTAAAAGTAGACGTGAGAATGGAAACATCTCAATTCATAAAATGAAATATCATATCAAAAAACATGGAAACGCTGTCCATTATCTGAACACGAAACAGCAGATGCCATGCTAGAGCAGTTTAAATAAAAATACTTGCATTCTTGCAAACACATTTTTACGAGCCAATTTTGTAAGAAGAGATACATGAAAATAAAAATTGAGAACTGTTTCTAAATGGACGAAAACCGCAATATATTGGACTACGAAAACCACAACTTCTAGCCAAGTTGTCACTCTAGCGAACACTATAAAAATTAATCTACTGTAGGCCTATAACTGAACGTTTCTTATTAACCCTTCACTCGAAGAGCGGTCTTTGAGACAGCTAGGGACTATTTTTTTTATATAGCTATTTTCTACACTTTTAATACACGGCGTTTCGCTCTTAGCTATTTATCATTTAATCTTTGTGGACATTTGATGAGGAGTGGTTGGGTGTAGTTTAATATTCTGTGTATTTTTAACTACGTTTTTGTTGAAGTCTTTACTTTTGGAATCTCTACTCTGTCGACTCGGTAAGTCGCACAACGTAATATTTTCTGGTGTTACAATTTTTATAATTTTATAAAATAACAACTTTATAGTTAATTACCTTTTCCATAGATATGGGAAGCTTAAGTGCACGTGTGGAGAAATCAGTTTCCAGCTCTGACCTACACATCATTCGAGAATTAATCAATGAGTGAATGAAGAAAATTAGGAATATGATGATTCATATGTAGATTGTTCTGATAATGATCCAGATTTGTATTAAATCGCGAAAATATACTAAATGAAGAAAAGAAAACCTACATATAAATGTGGCAAATGTGCGAACGCAATTTGTTTGGAGTGTTCTTATAAAATTTACAAGTCCTGTTGCTGAAAGACTAAATGATACCTGATAATATTCTTTATGACAAATTTGTTGTTTCTTTAATATGTATAGAATAAATTCTGATAAATAATAATCATATGTTAAGGTGGAGAAAAGTGATAGTACAATATGTTTTCTATATTCTATGTTTATCATTCTGATTTCTTAAATTTAATTAATAAATTCATTTCTATAAAATTATATTGTAAACCTATCCATTGTTACATCTATAAAATACGTTGAAACATCTTTATGCTCGACCATGCCGAAATGTAGTAATTATACACCTGGTAGTAGGCCTTTAATGTACCTCATTAAAGTACACCTATTCATGATAGTTGAGTTGTTCAGCCAATGAGAAATCACCATTGTACCATTATAAAGCCGCAAGTATCGATTATTCTCGGATATGCAATCGAAAGACAATTAGCGAAACGTCACGGAGCCTGGAAATCCAATACTGTCGCAGAAGGTTATGTTCTGTTACTATAATAATTAGCGTTAATTGTAAATAATATTCAAATAAATTCAATATGTCATCTCGTTTTTCAATTCTAAATCAATTTCCAGGTTATATCAATATTAATGTTCATGTTATTCTCTAGATTATATCAAGGTCAATGACATTCGTCCCTCGGAAAAAATCAATATTTTCGCGTCTGCGCACATCTCACAATTTAGGTCAGTTCCCCTTTTCACTTAGATAACCATAACATGAATACTTATGAATAATTTCAAGTTAGAAATATGGTCGAGCATAAAAAGTCGTATGAAACTTGCCTATAATGGTAATTAAGACGCTCGTATGAAAATTATGAAACTCGCTTGCGCTCGTTTCATAAACAAACATACTCGCGTCTTAATTACTACCATTATATGCTCGTTGCATAATGTACTATTATATACTTTCTTCTAATCGTGTAATAGTCAATTTGTGTACGAGTTGCGGTTTGTATTGTAGAAATGTATTGCCAATTTCTTATACAGAAACTAATCCTCAGAGTACGAATCTTCACAATTTTCTGCATTTGTTCGCAAGTTTTCACTTCTAACGTCAGGATTTAAATAAAATTTTACACGTTATATTGAGAATTTGTGTTCTATTTCTCTTGAGTCAGAAAATTTGTACGCGTTTGTACGCATTTATGATCGGTCGTATAGTATAAAGGGAGATCTTGGATTAGTGTTTAAACAATTTTTGGATACTTCCGCGTACCTCAACTCGTTTAAATGAAAAAAAAAATCTGTTTCAGAACGAGCACAGTATGCTAGAACCCAAATCTATCTGGACAAAATTAATTTCTCTGATATCTAAAAGACTTCATTAAACTCTGTACATACGTTACAGGCAACAGAGGTTATTTTTGTATCAACTGGTCACTTTTGTGTAAAAGGAACTATCCCTTTATAAGGGGTGCATTTAAACAAAATTAATAACTTCTCTCCCAGTTTTACATATTTCGCTGCCCTGCGTTGGACCTTTTCTATTGAATCGATTTGGTTTTATCTGTACGGATCCAAACCTACTGCTCCATATTCCATAATTGGGCGAACAAGGTTTTTGTACGCTAATTCTTTGGATCTTTGGTTAGATTTCTTAAGAATACGCATAGAGAAATGTAATGCTTTCCAGACTTTTCTTGTACTATTAGTGACTTGTTCCTCTCAACCCCTATATGAGAGGAATTTAGACAAAATTAATAATTTCTCTCCTATGTAACAGATTTATGTAAAACTTAGTACAGAAGTCGCAGGCAGCATATATTTATGCGACATCTATAATTCATTGGTGGAATCTAGAATGTTCTATGACATTGAGATATGAGGTCATTATAATAACAGTTGGAAGAACATTTATGTAATACAGGATAAATACTGTAAACGAGTTTTACAGTTCCCAAATTCGGCGTCCAGGAAAACAGCAATGTTTGAATGTAGTAGATATAGCAGTAGAAGAGAAATTATGGTAAGAATAGCAAATTTTGGTTTAGAATTTAAAAATGGATAATAACGATAGCAATTGGATAGTTTCAAATACCTGGGGTGTACTATAAGTAGTAACATGAGCTGCTGCCAGGAAGTCAAAATAAGGATAGGAATGGCCAAGGACGCTTTTAATAGAAAAAGGAGCATCTTCTGCGGACCTCTGAAAAAAGAACTAAGGAAGAGATTAGTGAAGTGTTTTGTATGGATTGTGCACTGTTTGGGGTAGAAACATGGACAATTCGACGAAGTGAAGAGAAACGAATAGAAGCATTTGAAATGTGGATATGGGGAAGAATGGAACGTGTGAAGTGGACAGACAGAAGAAGAAATGAAGCTGTGCTGGTAAGAGTGAGAGAAGAAAGAATGATGCTGAAACTTATCAGGAAGAGGAAAAAGAATTGGTTGGGTCACTAGCTGAGAAGAAACTGCCAACTGAAGGATCCACTGGAAGGAATGGTGAACGGCAGAAGAGTTCGTGTAGAAGAAGATATCAGATAGACTACATTAAGATATATGGATCATATGAGGAAACAAAGAGGAAGGCAGAAAATAGGAAAGATTGGAGAAAGCTGGGTTTGCAGTGAACAGTGCAGAACACTACTGTTCTCCAACCAGGAGATAAACCGTGAAAGGAATGTGCTTACTATTGCGTCGTCTATTGGAGCGAAGTAGATAGATAATATTATAGTTATAACGTCAGTTTAAAAATCATGCGCTCTCCTGCATATGTTATTTCCTGTATGGAGGGATTAAAAGACCAGGAGATTAACAGTGATCTAATTTTGTAACTAGGATAGTATAAAAATGTGTATATCAGTGTTATGATTTGTGCTTTGAGAGATAGCCAATAGAGATACGAGTACCCACGTGTGTGACCTTATGACATCTTATGACATAAACATTCATTCACAGCATCAACCCCCCCCCCCCTTCGTTTCATTCCTTGGAGACTTTCTCGTGGTTAGAGTACAATAAATGAATGAATGAATAACGAGATAGTTAAAATTTGGTAATGAATGACAATAAGATAAATTGGGTTAGCACTTTAAAAAATGAACTTGACAAAATATTGGACTGGGGAAACTGTAGAGAGAAAATCATGAACGTATGTTTTTAATATTATAAGACAAAGATGCAACAATATAGAACAACAACAAATGTTTAGCTACTTGAATAACAAACTTCACCACGAAATAACAGGAAAGTTAAAACTGTATGGAGTCAAGAGCCTGATATATACGAGTAGCAATATGAGATAGAAATGCTAGAATACAAAAATAAAATTGAGTGCAAGAATTTCTAATACTCGTACTGGGTTTGACTAATTTCTATGTAGAAGTCTGACAGCGCATTGAGCTGCGTCGACTCGTAAATATGCTCTGACGTCATTCAGACTATCAAATTTCATTAACAATTTTTATTCAGCCAAGATGCACCTGACGTTAAGACTCTGCGAAGACGTAATGGGGATTTTATCGTGGTTGTAAAACGGCCATCTAGACACAGGAGGGGACATTGGAGCACAAATGTAAGTACCCGTATCATGTTTACAACCTGCGAGTTCGCAGAAAGCCATTACAGATATCAATTCAAGAAAACATCAAGTGCAAATCGTTGCCTTTAACTGGGGGGGGGGGGGGGAGAAAAAAGAAACCATGGAAATACGAGACAAGTATAAATCGAAAGTTGTAATGCTTTTATGATCATGTTGCATAGAATTTCTAATGAAACAAAGAGTTGTGGTACAATTTTTAATGTTTTTAGGCCTAAGTGTAATTTATAGTTAGGCGTTATCTCACATTGAAATGCATTTACATTACGTTTTGTTGTATGTATGTATTTATTTACACTGCAAGTGGGCAAATACCCGGTGGCAGTGGTAACTTAATTACACACAAAAAAATAATACACAATACAAATAATATACAATAATTACATTAATAATAATAGATAAAATAACCTAATTAATAAGTCAACCTAATTTTCTATTACAATTCACATATATATAAGCACTACGTAAGTTTCACATTGATACTGATAATCTTTCAATTCACTCTTATCTCACTCACTGCACTGGCTCATGACACAGTTCACTGACACTATAGAACACACTATAAATTATCACTGATCGAAACTATTCACTGCCATTGTAAACCATAATTTCACTGACTCACCACGCTTCACTAATAAAACAGTTCAAATAAGACAATTACACCCTGTGGCCGGGAGGAAAAAGGTCTTAAGTAAAAATGTTATAATTTTCAGGAGAGCAGTAGAAAGATTGAAATTAGTGTCAATTATCGAGTTTTTTTAATTAAGAGGTTTTTCCTGGATATTATTTGTTTATATTTCTTCTAAAATAGGTAATGTTGCTCATTTAAAAATTTTCTTGATTATTTCCAAAAATAGCCGCACTTAAGCCCGTTTAAGACTAGAACCCAAACTGAGTAGAAGAGATTATTTAAACATAAGAACTTTTTCATGTCAAAATAAATGAGAAATGTAAATTATTAGGAATGCAAAGTGAGTCTTAAACAATTATACAACTGTTTACCCTGGTGCTTAAAGTTTTAAAAGGAAAGGGCATCAGTATGTGATAAAATAGCTAAAATACAAGTTTGACCTTTTTAATAGGGAAGCATGGAAAGTAAACATGTGATGGTTTGTAAGGAATAAAGTATTAATTATTCTTAAGTCCTTTATTCTGTGTGTGCTCGATTCAAAAAGTACTTAGGACGCAACGCTCTATAAATCCAGTAGGAGTCTTTATTTGACTTCAACCGTTTTATCAGATTGTAGAGTATTGTTTCTGCTTTCAGAATACATAAAAAAACTCATTTTCACAAAAAAATTGACTTAAGACCTTTTTCCTCCCAGCCACGGCTTATAAACAGAACTACATTAAACTGAACATTTGTAGTCTAAGACTCCCTTATAAGCTACTTTAAAATAAGTTACAATTCAAACCAAGGGAATAACTTGTCAGGCTAAGTAAATACATGTCACCTTAAGTATTGTAACGTCTCTCTTTTTTTTAATTTACACTTTATACAAAACTTTCAAATTTATTTTTAAATCTCATTAAGAGAGGACAGCCTTCAAAGACCGCTGCAGGTAGGTCATTTTAATCATTTATAGTTCGATTTAAAAATTAGAATTTACCTACATCCGTTTTCTGTTTCCTACATTTGATTTTAAACTCATGATCATTCCTATGTTCCTCATGTTATAACGATATTTTTAATTCCAAAATTCAATGTTGTTGGGTTATAGCTGTTGAAGAAATATTGAAAACTAGCCGTACCCGTGCGCTCCGCTGCACCCGTTAGAAATAAATATAAAGTAATTACATAATTAAAATAGGACATTTGATCCAGGGAACATTCGTGTTTGATAGAAAGATAAATCGTTTAATATGTTACTTAATTTAAATTGTATTTAAATAATTAAAATGCGATCATTTTGGTCCAGAGACCACTCATTTGGTGCAATGACAACTCCTTTAACATATTTCTTAATTGTTATTACATGCAACCATAGTTTAATGAAGATTGACATCATTTGGATTTACTGTGTATACAATATTACTTGCTATATGTTTCCATTGAATTATGGTAATAACTTAATTTTAACCCTTGTTTTCTACGTCTTCAGTAAATGGCGCTTGGCCCACTATGGTTCTGAACCCTTCAAATAACTTAAATAGTGATACAGCATACAGTGATATGTAATTATATTTCTTTCTTTCGAAAATGTAAGAATTCACGATCTCTTATGTACCATTGCCTTGGAATGAATAAATGTGTTTTTTCTTCCTACTCAAACATTTTATATTTTGCACATAGTTACTGTAGGACCAACGACGCTGTAATCTGAGATGGCGGTGAAAACGTATTGTATTGTTATTTTAAAAGTCTTGTATATCCTTAAATATCAGTCCTATCAAAATTTTGTGTAGAATAAAACTTATCGGAAATCTTTTAAAAAAAACTTTTGTTATGTAACATTTCTCACAAAAATTAACAATAAGCGAGATATTTCGATTTATTTAATTCAGGTCCCCTTATAACCCCCCTTTTAAATAACGTATTTTGAATTCCATACCACCTAAAATCTAAGTTACAACAAACTTAATTTATATTTCAATTTTCATCGAAATTCGTTCAGCCATTATCGCGTGAAAAGGTAACAAACATCCAGACAGACGGACATATACTGGGGTTCATTTCAAAGTGTGTCATGACGTCACTGTTGACGAGTCATCGATTTGAAGCGAGTTTCAGCTTTTATGTCAGAGAAGTTGCCTATTAATCAAGGCGTTCAGTGTGAACTTGAGAACGTATACGGTATAACTTGAACGTCATAGCAACAGATGGCGGTCTGTACGGTCTGTGTGCTACCATAACTTCTTTCGAACTGTGTTTTGCGCGGCCAAGTCGTACGCAGGATATTTGTTATCATCGGTTGCGTACGGTAACATTCCACAATACAAATCAAATGCTCAATGACCATGTTGACCGTCGAAGTTAATGTCAACAAATACGTAAGTAATCGTCTTAACCCTCTCCCCATATATCGACAGTAATAAAAAACTCACCTCAATACATGTTTCGAAACAGTTCACATTCCTGCCACTACCAGCGTTACCGTACGTACCAGTAAGTACTCTTCTAAATGAACGCCATACTTGCTACGCAACTTCTCCGGCAGATAAGTAATACACCTCTGCGGAAGTGTAGGAAGATTGAATTCTCTAGGCTCATCGACTAGCCACGTGACGGCATACAGCGAGCCATGATACACTTTGAACTGAACACGCAGTAGACAGACAGACATACAAACAAAAATTTCAAAAAAGCAATTTTCGATTTCAGGATGGTTAATTATACATGTTAACACCAATTATTTTTGGAAAATCGAAAATTACCAGAAAAATTTTGGCTACAGATTTATTATTAGTATAGATTAAATAAACCATACATTCTGTTGCCTTTAATTATGATAGTCCTATCATTACTATTTCTCCAATAAAACTGTAAATTATTTTCCTACTAATTGCAATGAAATTTGGATATGCACCACCAATTAAGTTCCTTCACTCCGCTGTTATACACGGCGCATAGATATAATAGCTTTCGAGGAATCTACAAGATCTGGATACATAATTGATCCCACTGTGCGTTTCGAAACGGATGAGGAACAGCCAGCAGAAGTGGATAATGAAAAAAAAAGAATATCTACAATCCTACCATTCCCTATTACCTCAAAAAATACCAGCTAAAAGAGGTTGAAGTAATCGGACTTCTGGTTGGAGCAAGAGATACCGCTACTCTCTTCATGAAAGATGTGTTTAAGAGGCTTGGAATACCTACATCTATTATTCCGATTGTAACCTTAGCTGCATTGAAAGGGTCAATTGCTCTCCTGAAGAATCACCTATATTCGAAATCAAACTAAGTTCAGTAACATTCTTTACTTTTTTTGTAACACTTACCTTTCTAACAATAGGTATATTTTCACTAATCTCAAAAAAAAAAAAAAATTATTTGCAGGAAATTATTTGTAGGAATTTCATTGTTAAAACAAAAATCAATGGTTTTTCATGAACTTGTAAAAATTTCTATGGTTAAGTACTCTTTGTCCCTTGTGGCAGCTCACGAATGGTGAGAAGATATATAAATTAAATTAAATATTACATAGCTGTTCATAACCGTTACATACAAATATGATCTACCAGTAACATCGCTGTTTATGCCGGTAGAAGATACAGCGCGCAAAGCACCAACGTGTGTGGTATCGGTGAACAACCTAAAGGAAATGTTACTGCCAGACGTCAAGATCCCTGCAGTGCCTGCAAGAGTCGATAAGTGCACTGCAATGTCTTGCAGATTATTTATATATTACCTGTCCAATATATCCACTTCACAACCCACGTAAGAGTACTAAAAGTGAAATTTATAGGATTAACTGTTAATAGTTTTAAATATGTGATAACTGATCAGTTCATTTCAAAATCGAAATATTTTAGTAGGTTATTCAACTACTACGTATCAACTGTTGGATTAAACACTTTTACGAGTACCAAGTTATCAATTAAATATTTCAAATATTTCTACGAGTACCAAGTTACCAATACAAATATTTCAAACACTTCGACGAGTACCAGTTACCGATACAAATATTTTAAACACTTTGATGAGTACGAAGTTACCGGTACAATTATTTTAAACGCCTTTACGAGTACCCAGTTACCGGTACGAATATTTTAAACTTTTTGATGAGTACAAAGTTACCGGTACATTTATTTTAAACACTTTGACGAGTACCAAGATACCATACAGCTGTTTTAAACACTTTGACGAATACGAAATTACCAGTATAATTATTTTAAACACTTTGATGAATACGAAGTTACCGGTATAATTATTTTAAATACTTTGATGAATACGAAGTTACCGGTATAATTATTTTAAACTCTTTGACGAATGCGAAGTTACCGTTAGGTTTATAATTATTATAAACTCTTTGACAAATACGAAGTTACTGGTATAATTATTTTAAACTCTTCGACGAATACGAAATTACCGGTACAATTATTTTAAACACTTCGACGAGTACCAAGTTACCGGTACGGTTATTTTAAACACTTTAACAAATACGAATTCACCGGCATAATTATTTTAAGCACTTTGACGAGTACCAAGTTACCGGTACAATTATTATTTTAAGCACTTTAACGAGTAGCTTCCAAGTTACTGGTAGAAACATTTTAAACACTTTTATGAGTACCAAGTTATGACAGAAACGTTTTAAACACTTTTACGAGTATCAAATTAATGTAGAAACACTTTAAACACTCTGAAAAGTACCAAGTTACCGATGGAAAATTTTTAAACACTTTGACGAGTACCAAGTTACAGGTAAAATTATTTTAAGTAATTCGACGAGTACCAACTTACCGCTAGAAACGTTTTAAACATTTTGATGAGTATCAAGTTACCGGTACGATTATTTTAAGCACTTTGATGGGTACCAAGTTACTGATAGGAACACTTTAAACACTCTGAAAAGTACTAAGTTATCGATGGCAACATTTTGAACTCTTTGACGAGTACAAAGTTACAGCTACAATTATTTTAAGCACTTGGTCGGGTACCAAGTTACCACTAGAATTATTTTAAATACTTTGATGAATACCAAGTTACCGGTACGATTATTTTAAGCACTTTTATGAGTATCAAGTTACTGACAGAAACACTTTAAACACACTGAAATGTACCAAGTTACCGATGGAAACATTTTAAGCACTTTGACGAATACCAAGTTACCGGTAGAAACATTTTAAACATTTTGACGAGTACCAAGTTACCAGTACGATTATTTTAAGCATTTTGACGAGTACCAAGTTGCCGATAGAAACATTTCTTTAAACACTTTGACGAGTACCAAGTTACCGATAGAAACATTTCTTTAAACACTTTGACGAGTACCAAGTTAGTGGTAGAAATATTTCAAACACTTTCACGAGTACCAAATTACCGGTAGAAACATTTTAAACACTTTGACGAGTACCAAGTTACCGGTAGAAATATTTTAAACACTTTGACGAGTACCAAGTTACCGTAGAAATATTTTAAACACTTTGACGAGTACCAAGTTACCGGTAGAAATATTTTAAACACTTTGACGAGTACCAAGTTACCGGTAGAAATATTTTAAACACTTTGACAAGTACCAAGTTACCGGTAGAAATATTTTTAAGCTTTGACGAGTACCAAGTTACCGGTAGAAACTTTTTAAACAATTTGACAACTATATATAGTAGACTAGGCAAGACCTGTCCTGTGACCCTATCATGCACAGTTCTATTTCACCAGTGGGTATGGAGGGGGAAGATCAGATTTTAGTCAGAGTTGAACTTCTGTGTCTGTAGATTCGTATAATATTAACCCCTCATAAGCCAAACAGTTCCTCTGATCGCCTAATCCTTCTCTTCTCGCGCAACTCAATGTCAGGTCTTGTCTCCTGAACTATATACTCAGACGAGCAACATGTTACTGATACCTACGATTATTTTCAACAATATTTTTAACGATTTCCATTGACTACAAACTACTGCACGCACAGTGCTAAGTATCTATAAAATAGAAAGGAAAATGATGCCGCCCGGAAATTGACCACCGGGCGCAACGGATGTATACGCAAACTTGATCACCGAGTACAAATGAAACTTTCTGATCTAGTAAAATTGTATATTGAGTGCAACCAATGAACTTCTTTTCAGAGACTGGAGTTGATTGACTTTTTACCTACATTTAATTACTTGTATCTATATTATTTAATATTTCTCTTAATTTACTATAACTGAACTTCTTAAAAATTTAATTCACACATTTTTCGCAGAATGGAATTTGAGAAACGTGCCCTATAATACTGACAAGAAAATGAAATTTGATTTTCAAATTGAGTGAGTGAGTGAGAGAGCGAGCGAGAGGGTGTGTGTGTGTGTGTGTGTGTGTGTGTGTGTGTCTCGTTTAATTACCAGTCACGAAATTTTGACAAGTGTCACGTGCTGCAGGTAAGAAAAAATTTCGACGTCCTGGAAGAGAGGATTGTGTCCGAGGTAAATCTTATAATTTGTAAGGTTAGCTTGATATTCAGCTCCTTACACTAAAATATTGCTTGCTGAGTATTCAGTACGAGGAGAAGGGAAATTCCAGTACCCCACTGGGACTACAATCTAAGTCATTTATAACCGATGAGTTTATCTGTAAATTTTGTCACAGCATATTCCATTATTAATTTGAGTCGTGTGAAGTAGTGTGTTTCACGAGTATTATGGCAATAAGGATAAAACGTTCTTTGAAATTATTGCCAGCAATGTGGAATTTATTTATATAGCAACATGCGCCAAGTCTTGGTTGTTTTATTCTGAAGCCAAGATCAAGTTATGAACATTGTATAACAAACAAGAAAGCTATTAATTTTTTAATGCAACCTGTGGTCAGCAATCTATTAGAAGGTCGCCCCAAGCTACTTAAGCGATGCTAGACATGTTGTGGTCTTCCATGTCAAAGGTTTTAGAGTTCAAGACCGGTCGTATGGGTTTATTAACATACCATCCCTCATATATATTCTCCTAAAATGCAAACCTTTTGAATACTTAATATTCTACTACAAGAGTTTACGACTTCAAGTGGCATGTCTATATCAAGGTGCTGAAAATTAACATTTATGTGAAAAACTTAAGGTTGCTTTTTGGGGGTACAATTACTTATGGTGAAGAATTAAAGAGAGAAACAGTCGTGGATTCGAATCCCACTTTGGGTAAAGACATTTGTCCACTGTCTTTATATGGTCTAAATTATAATAATAATAATAATAATAATAATAATAATAATAATAATAATAATAATAATAATAATAATGAAACTTATGACTAAGGAACCCGAAGGTTCATTGCCACCTTCACATAAGCCCGCCATCGGTCCCTGTCCTGAGCAAGATTAATCTAGTCCAGTGTTCCGCAACCAGTGTGCCGTGGCACACTGGTGTGCCTCCACAAGTTGAAAGGTGTGACGCGAACTTTTTTTTTACCTATTATTGTAAGAAATTAATAAAAATAATTAAAATTAAATTTCTCTCTCTGGTGACACAATTAGCCGCCAAGTTAGTGATATATCCATTGACAGCCAAGACGTCACATAAAGGAGAAAATAAAGCGCAGTCAGAAGTCCTCACTTCAGACCGATGATATTAGTGGTCACGCACAACTTCTTTTCTATATTCGGTACTTTCACGAGCATGTAATTGCATATTTTTTTTTTTTTTTTTTTTTTTTTTTGAGCAGAGAAGTGTTCGAGCGAGCAGCCGGTGAAGAAATATTTCGTGCAATTAATGAATATGTGGTCCGTAATGAATTAGCATGGGAGGATTGCGTTGGCGTTTTACAGATGGTGCCGCTTCTATGAAAGGATTCGTGGCTAAAGTACGTGAAGTATTATCATAAGTATCATAACCAGGCTTCGAGACTTTGGACCCGATACAATAAGTTTACTGTGCATGTACTATAGGCTGTTGACTCGCTGCAGGTAGTGAAAGGTAGGGATGTGTTGAGATAACAACGTTGCTATTTAGAATAGAGTACGGTAGTATGGGGAAACACA
Source organism: Periplaneta americana (assembly GCF_040183065.1). NCBI lineage: Eukaryota > Metazoa > Arthropoda > Insecta > Blattodea > Blattidae > Periplaneta > Periplaneta americana. Next base: position 50,390,273 of record NC_091130.1, read on the forward strand.
CACATATGTACATTCTGAAAGTAAATATACATTACACAATGACAATGTCAAGAGAATGTGAAAAGCTTTTTTTCTCCTGTCTTTTATAAGCATTTGTGATTAATTATACACAGTGTTAATGGTGGAAATAAACATGTAGCAATTTTAATTTTTTCATCTATCCTATTGGTCGTATTTAGAAACTGCAGTTACAGTACCAAATTGCAATGTACTACAAGATACATTTTGGATTACCTGCCAAACACAGTTTGTACTGTGAAAAGCTGTCCTCTACGTCGCCAATGACGTGATAGGAGCAAAACGAAAAAACCTAACATCATTGCAGTCTCGAAGAGACAGTCCTCTATTCTCGGGTCACTCTATGTCTACTAATTTGCACTATTTATATTACACAATGTCCCATATCCGTTATTTTTACATAAAATTGATTTCTACTTGTGTTTTCACGTTCACTAACCTGTGTACTTGGTGTCTCATTAATTCTCTGTGTCATTTCCTCAATTAATTTCAGGGCTTCCGGCATCTCTTTCTCTGACTTTTCTAACAGTGTAATAGTTTCAGACACAGCTTGAAAATAGGTTTGTATGAAACCCAAATTATTCGTCAGAACCTTCAAATCCAGAGCGTTTTCCTTCGCGTATTTGTTGGCATTCATTCTACAAGCACTCCCACCCAATGTACGCTTTACCACTATACTCAGTACGCTGTTATGCGGATTTCCCACTGAACTGCTCTATTGGGTCCGAAGTCTCGAAGCCTGATCATAACATACGGAGCGACCATTGTATCATTCACCGCGAAGCCATTGTAACTAAGTCTTTGCCATCTCCTCTGAAAATTGTGATGCACGAAGTAGTAAAAGTTAATATGTTAGTCATTTTCAACTACATATATGTGTGAAGTGGGATTCTCGACGTTAACTGAAATTAAAACATTAAAGAGGGAGAGACTCAAATCCATCGATAAAGAAATTATTCTTGTACTGTTAACAATTCCGCCACAGATCAGCCACTAGTGTGTAGCTAAGCAGGCCCAAGTATCGCCTTGAAAGTATGAGTAGAGTTATTTACTTTAATATTAGTAATAGAAATGTGTACTTTCTGCAGTGAATTAAAGTTCATGAATATTAATAAATGCAAGAGTCTATTTCTGTTTGACAACAACAACAACAACAATAATAATAATAATAATAATAATAATAATAATAATAATAATAATAAATTTGATTACATTACGTAATTATATTAAGAGAGTCACGTCATATATTTTTGAGGGGATTAACATTTTGGTGTGCCGTGTTGAGTCTAGGTTTGTCTAGGGTGTGCCGTGAGTAAAAAAAAAGGTTGCGGAACACTGATCTAGTCTCTACAATCATATCCCACCTCCCTCAAATTCATTTTAATACTATCCTCCCATCTACGTCTCGGCCTTCTCAAGGGTATTTATTTAACATGACAGAGTTAAAGCCAAAAGGCCTTCTCTTACATACAACCAGGAGTAAGACTTGCTTATTTAATTTTAACGTATCTACATATCGATGGCCTAGATCTGATACCACGTATGTGATTTTTCCAAAATTTTCAGGAGTGACATAAAAATGTTTATTATTTTAAAATTATATCTATTTGAACCACTGAAAAGCACAATAATCAGTAAGAATATAGTAAAAGTTATAAATATTCTACAAAATTCAGTCCATTTCGTCTTTCTTCCTTTTCCGATAACTGTGTAAGACACAATTTTTACTAATGTTCTCTACTGAGAACAGTGCAGTACGTAGAATTTTGGCAAGGGGGTCATTATTAAAATTGTTTACAATTTATATTATCGTTAATTTAAATTTTGTGTATTATTGCTTTTATTATTATTATTATTATTATTATTATTATTATTATTATTACTATTACTATTACTTTTATTATTATTATTAATATTACACTATGTTCTAATAACAAATATTCATGAATATCCTTATAAAATCATTGAAACAAGCATAATAAAAAATGCTTGTGGCATTATTGCACTTACACAATAATTATATACAGAATGAACCGTAAGTGACGTCATAAATTTCTTTGAGATATTTCAAATGAAAATGTTGATTATAATTTTGCTCATTTTTGCTTCCTTTTCGAGATAAAAATTATTTTATGTGAAACATTCCATAGCGTGTTTTGGAAAAGTCATTGATTTAATTCTCAAGATGCTTAGTCAATCTAAGACAGCACTGTATTATAACTCATTGAAATAATTTTAGTTTGTGTCCTTTAAATGTTCAGAAATTCGATCCAAAGAATGTAATCTTTCGTTCTACAAAGGAATTTTACAAAGTTACATTTGTTCGCATAAAATTTGTGCACATTTGAAGGATAAAACTAAAATTCTTTCAATCATTTATTATCATAATAACAGGCTGCTCCCCCCCCCCGAAGTTAATGACATTAGTTACAGTTCACCCTGTATATATTTAATCAACAGTTATTTGCATATGATAGGTAAGACACTTTATTTTACATAGAAACAATCAAATATATTGAAATATATGTATTTTTTTTAAGTTCAAGAAGAGGGGGTCAAACCCAGTAACTCCCCCTCCCTTGCGTACGCTCCTGAGTGAGAATGGGAAGCATCACGTTTTGATCAATCTCAGAGTAAATTGTTCTCTGGTGATACATAAAATAAATGTGCCATTTTACTTACACTCTGCCACACCATAACAATTTCATTGAAAACAGTCACCGAGATACCTCGTTCACGAGATAGACGTGACAACGTCTACACTAGGATTCATATCAATACATATTTCATGGGCATCTTTCAAATAGCACCTCTTCACCCTTCATGTCCACATTTTCAGCACAGTGTTGCTGTCACCGTTGCAAATTTGTTATTCTAAGCATCGCCCACACACAGTATATATTTACCTTATCGGCAGCCTTAAAAACATTTACTCTGAAACGTTTTGATGCTCATTCTTGTGCTGAGTCTCCATCGTCTTTCTATTAAGTTATAATCAGGGAAAGGAAGTTCATGCCCTAAAAACGTGAAGAATATGTATGAATTTATGCCGTAAAAATAGATAAATATGCTACAAAATATACATTATCAGTCTGAGATTATTTTAACAGAATAATAAGGTACAGGTAACTTAGTTTAGTGTATGGATTTTGAAGTGCTTGCCTCATTGCTGAATGCTCCATTTACGCTGTTACAGTTCACAACTAAGCAGTGACGTATGTTTTCTGCTGTCTCTCAGGACAGCTTTGTAGCGCGAAAAACTTCCTTCTACGTCACAAGATGTAATAGGGGCTTGCACAAAAGCTGTGAGCTGTTCTATAGAAAATTTTGTTGGTTTTTGGGGTGTTTTTCCTTCGAGAATATCTTGAATTTCTTTAAGTTGATAATAGCCAGGGTTTTTGGAAATAATATTTGCTACTTTCTCGTTCATTTTACCTCCTACATTTACTGGGACTGATGTTAAACTGGATATTGTTCTATCGAAATCTGCTAAAGACTGCATTAAAGGAATACCAATTGCTAAATTGAGAGGCTCCCTATGAGGGCGTCATCGTTATGTTCAAAATTCATAAACATAAATTAGTTATCTCTAATATGTTTTCGCGGGATATCAGCCGAGTTAAGATTTTGGAATGCTCCAAGCTTTCGACTGCTATCTCTGCAGCCATCTTCAGGGAAGTGATGTCCGAACAGAAAGTCGAAAGGTTATATAGATGTGGCTGTCTCAGGTGAAACGGGATTGGTTGGCGGATCGGCCAATCCGGGGCCGGGAATTGTCATCGCTCGTAAGCTCCGCCCCTCCCGGGATTACTGCGTGAAGTTTGGCGGGCGGCGAGCCCTGTTCCGCCGGTTGGAATCGGTTGCCGTCCTCGGTCCGTGATCTTCATGACCTTGATTGTAAGAGGGCCTGAGTTGGTCTAAGGCCGGTGTCCATGCCTGACTGAGCTGGAGTCCACTGTCTCGCCGCCCGCCAAACTTCACGCAGTAATCCCGGGAGGGGCGGAGCTTACGAGCGATGACAATTCCCGGCCCCGGATTGGCCGATCCGCCAACCAATCCCGTTTCACCTGAGACAGCCACATCTATATAACCTTTCGACTTTCTGATCGGACATCACTTCCCTGAAGATGGCTGCAGAGATAGCAGTCGAAAGCTTGGAGCATTCCAAAATCTTAACTCGGCTGATATCCCGCGAAATCATATTAGCGAACCAACGCCGAGAAAGCCTCAAATCATACATAAATTAGTTATGTTTACGAGGTTACACACTTTTAAAAATGAGGGAAAGACAAATAAACATACATAATAGGCAGTTTCCCTGCATAAATGTTAAAATATGATGCTTTTATAAATAAAGGCAAAATATGCACTTTTATGCAGAATAAAAGTAATATCATCGTATTCAGAAATTTGTGATTCATGTAGATAATCTTTCAGCATATTCACACAACGATAGAGAACAAATATGCAAATGCATGAAGTTCCTTTCCCTAGCTATAACAGTACCGAATGGTCATAAATAAAATAAACGACGGCAAAGAATGCTTTCTAATCGTTGGAAAGACCAGTTGCGTATAATCTCATAACGGGAACAGGCTACGAAGATTAATTTCTGAAGCAGAAGAAGGAGAAGAAGATTTATTTTATTTTAGTAGGTTATTTTACGACGCTTTATCAACATCTTAGGTTATTTAGCATCTGAAGGAGATGAAGGTGATAATGCCAGTGAAATGAGTCCGGGGTCCAGCACCGAAAGTTACCCAGCATTTGCTCATATTGGGTTGAGGGAAAATCCCGGAAAAAACCTCAACCAGGTAACTTGTCCCGACCGGGAATCGAACCCGGGCCACCTGGGTTCGCGGCCAGACGCGCTAACCGTTACTCCACAGGTGTGGACAGGAGAAGAAGAAGAAGAAGAAGAAGGAGAAGAAGAAGAATTGCATTTTATATATTGGACAGTTTGATCATCAAGTCGTCTGGAAAATTAAATAATCGAAAAGACAGCAAGAATAAGTTCTGAAGCCTTGGTTAGCCATAGCTAATGAAGTTGGAAAAATGACGGAGGAAGAATATTGAAGAACAGGCGAAATGCATATATTAGAAGAGATAAGAAAAAGAAAAAGTAGTTGATGAAGATGATATTGGCTAGTGTCTATTCATATGGACAGGCAGCCACTAATAATCTCGACAATTTCATTGCCAGTTAGAAAAAATACATTAAGGGAAGTGAGTAAATTAAGACTGTACAAAGTCTACAGTTTTTTTTTTTTATGTTTCTGGGCATTCTGAATCACAGTTGTCAGTCTTATTGGCCACTGACTGCGTCAAAGGCAAGACATTTCTGGGGTGTGTCCTAGAGTACACTGTCCAGTCAGTGGCATCTGTTGTCACTTCGGCTGACAAGCAAACATTTTGATGGGGACAGATAAAAAAGTTGTTTTTTTTTCTTCCACCATGTTAATAATGCCAAAAAGAAGTATTTATACCAATTTTGTTCACTCGACGGCAATTACGAGGACGCCTAGAAAGTGATTTTCCCTGGAGCCGTTTACAGAAAAAAACACAATTGCATGGAAAGATTTATTGAAACAGATACAGTAATTGTTGCACTATTTGTCAACATATCCCCCACTGGAACTGAGACATTTGTCTTACCATGGGATCAATTCTGTCGTCGATTTGCAAAAGGGGACACGTCCAAAATAATAAAGTGTTGGGAAATCACAAAAAAAAAAAACATAAACTTAAAAAATTAAAATGTTCATGGATCCAGAGTGTATATATCCATAGTGATCTAATTATAAAAATATATATAAACATTTTAATTTGTTAACTTAGTTATAGTTTTTTGCGATTTTTCAACACTTTCTTATTTTGGATATGTCCCCTTTTGCAAATCGACGACAGAATTTTTGTATCCTTGTGTCATAGAAGTCAGCCGCCTGGGATCGGAACCAGCGTTTGACAGCGTCTGCACCTCTCTGTCGATCCTATGATATGACAAATATCTCAATTCCGGTGGGAATATGTTGAAAAAATAGCTCAACAATTGCTGTGTCTGTTCCAATTAATTTTTCCAATGAAATTGTGTTTTCTTTCTGTTAACAACTCCTGGCGAACTTAATTTTTTTACGGTCCTCGTAATTGCGGTCGAGTGGCCAAAATTTGTATAAGCACTTCTTTTGACATTATTAACATGGTGAAAGAAACAAAATTAACTTATTTATCTGCCCCCATCAGGATGTTTGCTTGTGAGAGTGGTACCATCACATAAACAGATGTGACGTCAGCAATCTTCCAATCACAGTTGTCAGCTTTTTTTGACAAAGATAAGATACTCGCTGTCAAAGTTCCCATTACTTATTTCACGCGCCAGAAACGGTGGCTTTGGTTATACAGTAGCATGTTGAGAAGGACTGCAGCGTGAACCGTTAACTATTAACTTGCTATCCGTACCAAGATAGTATGATCGACGTACACCTAATTTGTATTCAGAGTGACCAAACGCAGGACTCGATTTATGAAACAGATATATTCATTTCTATTATAATTGAATGAGCAGAGAAACACGCTCTTCAATCCTTAAACTTTAGACCTCAAACACTCTTGTTTGTTTATGTATAAGACTTCAATAAGAATTTCAGTGTGGTTATCGCATATATAAAACAGCTTGACAGCTCGTTCTATGTAATGCAACAAGTCTGGACCTCTTACAGTTTCTATCGCAACCAATTACGGAGGCTTTCTTGCAGTGGGAGGTTAAGAAGTGATGTATGCATTGCGGTCGCAGTGTCAGACCGGTAACAATTTGTCATTCCAGTCTTCATTTAATTAAGCTGTTGTTGGCGCCCGCGTTCTTAAGTCTGCACAGCCTTGTAAGAATTGCAGTTATAATTTCAGAGTAGCATAACAAAGCAGCGATTAGTCTGTTACCTTCTCTCTAAAGGTCGCTCTAATCTCCCAGTGAATTGAAAGCAAGTGTGTAATATCATGGGATTCATCCCCGGGCGATTCGTGAGAACTATGAAACAGAAAATACCAACAAGAAGACATGTCTTTCCTCAACATAGTTGTTAACAGAATAATGCCCAGTTTCTGAAAAGGCAGTTACCTGTAAATAGAGAGTTATCTATTATTTAACGTGCTTATATGTTTAAATACTATTGATACTCTCTATAAAACTATGGTTAGAAGTAAGCTAGAATATGCGTCTGTAATATGGTCACCTCAGTTCCAGTCCCATCAGATGCAAATAGAAAGGATATAGATGAGATTTTTAAGTTATTTATATTTTAAAAAACATCACGTGTCGTCTTATGACAAGCAAATTTCATACAATCAGTTACTTTTTTAATTTAATTATAAAACTTTAAAATCTCGACGATTAATAAATAGCCAAATTTTACTCTATAAGACTGTTAATGGTATGTTGAATAACTGTGATTTTTTTAAATTCCTTCAGTTCAATGTAAAAAGAACAGAATTACGTCATAGGCAACCTTTTATTATTCCTATTCCTAGAACTGTTTTCTTCAAGAACTCTCCATTGTTTGTTATGTGTAATACTTACAACTCTCTGTCTTTAAACTGTGATTCTCAATTGGATTTCAGTTTAACAATTGAAAAATTTCATACAATATTAAAAAGCATTGTATTTCCTTAGATATTTAAATTATGAAGAAGTGTATTATAATGTTTTTACTCAAGTTTTTAAATAATTTTCTATCATTATATTGACATTTGGCACTATATTAACTGTAATATTATATTCTAGCATCTATTACCATTATGTATTTTCTTTCTTTCGTTTGTGTTGTTTGTTTTGTTGTTTTTTCTCTTATTATGTATTTTGTGTATATATCTGTGTAAGCCACCTGTAATTGGAAGCCTGCTTCTGTTAGTGGTGGATTTAAAATAAAAATAAAATAAGTTTTCGAAACAACACTTATCGTCATCTTTCCAGTTATCTGTAGCTCAACTGGTAACTATGCTTCGGCCTGTAGTTACCTGGCTGTTAGTACTGATTCGAACAAATACCTACATGCGACGCTACTGCATTACTGTTTTGTAAACTATAATAACCGATATTAAATAATAATATAGATCACAATAAATTTATTTACTGTATTATCTGTATAGTTTTAAAAATTTGCCTTTTTATTTACGTAACTTACGGTAAATGTTTTACTTTCTGTGACATATTAGGATAATAATGTGTGTTTGCAAATATAATTTTGAACATCTCAAGTTTAATTTTCGTCATCAACTAAACATTCTATGTCGTCAGTCGAGGAATATTTTATTCTTGGATGTTCTACCAATGCCAATGGTATTTCGGATTCTGAAAAGTCGATTTGAATACATGGAAGCATTCATATGGATGAAAGTAAAATATTTTGACATGTTTATCAGTATGTCTGCCATAGCCACACAGCTGAATATGGTTGCAGTTTTGATGCAGAAGTTAAATCTAGCCCTCTCTTCACTAGTATTATTCACCTCGATGATCATGCCAAATACTAACAATTATTGCTTTTTTAATCATATTATGATTGAGATGGAAGTGTACAAGTACACTATCGCTTATCTCACGGTTCTTTAATTAAAAAGCCTTGTACCTACTAGTACAGAGCTCCCTGTGTACCTGTCAACCATATGTATGTATGTATGTATGTATGTATGTATGTATGTATATGTGTATGTATGTATTTATTTATTTACACTGCAAGTGGGCAAGCACCATACTGCTGAAAACTTCTGCAAACAAAAGTAACTATAAATAACTAAGAAAAAATCACTAGCAAAATACTAGTGGAGACATCTATGGACGACAATAGATACTGAACTTGAAGTTACCTCAACTGTTAGTTACAAGCACTGATAAATCTACATTTAACTTTCCGGAAACTCATGAATGTTATCAGTGGAGTTAAATTTATAAGAGCAGTTAAGTAACTGAGTTAACTAAGGTGTACCAGAAATCGGGCATAAGTAATCTTTCACACAATGGTTTTACGTAATCTAGATATTTACGAATTAGTCTGTATTTTACTACTACGAATATATTATACAGAATACACGTTTTTATAGGTATGTTTCATATTATTGATGTATAAATAATAAAGAGACGAAACAAAAGCTTTCAGGTTATATTTACAGTATTCCGTTAATGCGCTCGTCATGGGACCGTAGTCTTCAAGTCTAGGGTGACCAGATTCACTTCGATAAAAAAAAGAGAACCCGAAGCTTCAAAAAGGAGGACATTGTTCGAAAAATGAGGACAGACAATATTATGTACTTAGATGTATTTATTTTTTACTTGGTTACTTAACGACGCTATATCAACTACTATGTTATGGTGATAGCGAGATATTTGGCGAGATGAGGCCAAGTATTTGCCATAGATTACCTGATATTTTCCTTATGGTTGGAGATAATCACAGAGAAAATTCAACCAGGTAATCAACCCAAGCGAAGATCGAATCCGCTCCCGAGCGCAGCTCCGAATCGGCAAGCAAGAACCTTAGCCGACTGAGCTACGCCGGTGGCTACCTAGATTTAGGCTTAGGACTATATTATACTTTAAATTACGTCAATATCTATTTTATTACAAAATATTTACAGTACAGATTTAGGCTTATATCATACTTAGAAGTATGTTGATAAATATTTTATTACAAAATAATTACGATAAAACTTAATAATAATGATTTAGAGTTAACCTACATATGAAAGTCAAGGGAACTATAATTATTAAAGAGGACAGAAAGAGTAGCCTATATTCCATCGATGCTGCTTACAGGCAAATTACTTTAAAATGGCGTCAAATCAGATAACTTCAAAATATCAGGCATACAGATTACGAAAAGGAGGAAATTTCTTGATTTTTTAAAAATCCGCCCGGACCTCGGACAAAAGAGGACATCTGGTCACCCTATTCAAGCGTAATAAGCGGGACAGCGCTATAGACGGAAAATTATTTATGAAATGGGAGAAACAATTTAGATTACTTCATAGGAAACATATTTTATTGCGCATTAATTACAGTGCAAACTGCAAATAAGATCTCATTTCATATGAAAAAATAATCATTCACTGTTGGTTGCTGTGTGTTTGTACTACTATTATGAATGATAGCATTTTCTATGCGGTTCAAGGAACTTTACAGAGTGGGAGGGATACACGTGCAAATATTTTTAGAGGTAATCGAGGATAGTATACTAAACTACATTATGTAACAAATTTATAAATCTTCGATGTTATTTTTTAGACATGAAAAAATACATGTTTTTAAATTAGTTAATATTTCCAGGCGATTTGTTTTCTTTAAGATTGCCTAACTAGTTACGCGGAGGTATATGCTTGTGGGGGTTGTCTACTGTCCAGGCTTACCATGAAGGTCTTTGTATTGTAACAGTTTACCAAATAGTAAAATTTATCGTGTATCCAAACACAATCACATTTTTACATTAGCACATAGGATTACATTCATTATTTATTTTGTACTGTAATACGTTCGAATTCCATCTTTAACTGTTCATGCTGGAGTTTAATAATGATATCCAAAGACATGCGTGTAGCCTAAACTCTAAACTGACAGGCATTTCATAGTACTATCATTCATAAAACATCATACGGTAAAGTACGTGGCATATTAATGGAAAAACTATAAGAGTATAGCGCGTTTTGGGAAAGTCATTTATTTAATTGCAAATATGCTCAGTCAATTTAAGACAGCAGAGTATTATGACAATAGATGATTGAAAGAATTTTAGTTTTGTTATTTAAATGTGCAGAAATTTAATCCGAACAAATGTAACATTTTAAAACTCTTTTCAGAACGAAAAGTTACTATTTATTGTTCAGATCAGATTTCTGCAAACTATCCGCGCAAGTTACGAGTATCTAGGCAGCTCGATTCTTTAGTGCTCTCTCTCCCTGTCCCGTAGCTATCTGCTAGCTACCTGACCATCGCTGCAGCAGTTGTACGTACAGTTACAAAAACATCATTCGGTATTTATTTTCAGTGCATTCCATACATAAAGTCTTTCAAGTAGAAGAGCTATAGGTCTGTTACAGGGGTGTACGCAAGGGGGCGGTTACCGGGTTTGAACCCCCGCTCCCCTTGAACTTTAAAATAAAATTACATATATTTCATTACATTTGATTGTTTCCATGGATTTTCCTGTTATGTTAAGTGTCTCAGCTATCATATACTTACAAATAACTGTTGAATATATATGTAATAATGACACAAGCATTTTTTATTATACAAAATTAAACACACGTTAAAATTGGTTCAAAATTGGATGGCTGTGAAAAATTACGTTTCAAAGATTTTATAACGATATTCATGAATATGTCCTATTAGAACATGGTATAATATTAATAAATATACCGTAACATAATAATAATAATAATAATAATAATAATAATAATACACAACTGGAAGTACCTACAACGAACTCTTCGATCACACTAAGCAATCAAATGTATTTTACCCTTCTCGTAGACCAGTGATGTCAAAGCAAGCGCATTTTTCTGACCTTGACGTCGTGCGCGGGCAGCAATCGCTAAGTATGGAAAGAGGAAGGGTTGTGTATATGAATAAGCAACCTGTTGGATTAAGAAAACAGCGGTGCACAAACTTCGAACGGAACGTGAAATTTTATGTCGTTATTTTATATGGCTTCTTTCTGTTTAATATCTATATTGTCTGTAAAACAAAAGTACTAACACTGATTTCTTAATATTGCACTTGTGTTTTAAATCTTAATAACATAATAGAGAGTTAAGAAGGAATATTCATTTAAATTCCATAGTAGATAATACAGTATTATACTGTATTAAGTGGATGAAACACATCATTAATAAAGAAAGTGATATTCCAAAGAAAGAGATTGAGTAAGACATGGTAAGTTGGAAATTATATTGATGGTATTTTTAGCCTTACAAAAGTAATCAATAAACTAATGAAAACAATATTACAGTACAAAGCAAAGTTACCTAGGTACTGTATCTGTTTTAAGTGTAACTAATATTACATAACAAAACTCTTATCGCATTATGCTTTTAAGGTGATATTTGTGAGCAACTTCATATCATCAGAATATTAAATTATTTTCTCGAAATGTGATGAAGCTATAGAGCTGACATTTTTACAACACATGGGAACGTATCTTTTGCTTATGATGTAACAGTAGTTGCTTTGTTAATTCATTTCCTTACAGACAATTTCCATGCGAATATTTTCAAAATTTTCAATACACTATCTTCAGTCATACGTATATACGGTATATTAGATTTACGAAAATATTCTGTAAGGCTACTAAATAAATAGGCCTATACCTAAAAATTTCACTTTTCTTTACGAAAAGTTGAGAAAATATTTCTTGTGAATAAAAAAATCAAATTTGTGAAAAATGAGCATCAAAATTAAAATTTACATTCTTATAATGCACTTATACTTCTCAGGCAAATCTAAAAATTAACATGGATACAGTATTAATAAGTTCTCTTCCCTTTATCCATTGAATCAGTGCTGGCCATCCCTGAATATAGCTCGACCAAGCGGCATATACCACCTCTTTCGTCTGTCTCTTTCCTTTCCGCTGTAAAGCGCTCAGGCTCTCCTGGGCTCTAAAGCGCGCGCTTGCTCCTGTGGGCATCAATTGACATGCCTGTCGTAGACCGTCCTCCTCTCTCTTTCCTCGCTTCCACTAGAAGCGACCTCTCTACTCCCCGCGCGTTTCTCTTTTAACTGCCCAGATAAGTTTCGCGGACAATATGTACAGCGTGATACCACAGAACAGTAATTGTTATTTTTCTGTCCAGACCATAATTTTTTTCCTAAACTGATCGCAATGGTCGTCTTCCCGCCCGAACTGCTCGCGTACTGGTCTGTATCACTGCATTACCATCCGAGCGTTGAATAGATCGTGTTCGCATTCGCGCTCGCTTTGGCATTCGTCTTGGTCTGCGGAATTCTTAATACAGTACATTGTACAGGGACATCATTTTATTTTTACTGACATTTTTAATGTTAACCTGGCTATATCTTTGGATTAAACGTCTAGAACCGGAAACACCGCTTGCTCTCCCTTCCAAGACTGGAGTTCGATGATACTGGCGCAAAATACAAATCACTTTACTAGGTATAGGAGGGAAGAAAAGTAGTTCATCCATTTATGTAAACCAGGAAATATCGCAATTTTGAGTTTGATAATTTTCATTAGGTTTTTGTTTAATGAAAATACAGTACAGTATTAACAATAAGTGTTTTTACTCACAAACTGAGCTATCCATTCGGACGTATTAATTATGCAGTGTATATTCTGTATTGAAAGGACTTCTTTTTGGCGCTAGGGGAACTTCATTTAAGTTAACCAAAACCATTCTCCTTTCTCTTAAATTTTCTAATGAGGACATTAACAAAATTTGTCTAATGGTATTGAGAGATTCATTATCCATTTTACACAATCACTTGTATAATACTATGTATTTTTTTTTTTACTTCATTTCATTACTCTTCAATGTATTTTCATCTCATGTTTCTCCGAAATCAAATTGTACTTTATTTTTAAATTTATCATTGTTCCGTATTCTCTCCGCAATCATATTGTATTTTTAATTTAACCTCTGCTTTGTATTCTGGATCCTAGTAGTCAGCCGTAGATTTCGGCCAGGTGTCCCAAATTGTGGAATTTGTGTGTACAGCACATTAGCGTACAATATAGAGAATGAAGTTAAATTGAAAAATAATCACAATGTGGATATTTAAACACATTTTTGAAAATGGTGGCCATTCATTTCGATAAAGGCTTCAGTTCTTTTGTGCATATTATCGCACTAGACTATTATACCTAATTCCAATTACCAGTTTCGTCCTTCGTACGAGTAACTCATGTTGAAATCATTCTATACCTACTCTATAAAAGAGTACCTTATGTACTGTAAATTTAATCTTCACTTCTGCCCGATCCGAAAAGATAAAATTACTCAGAATTGCTATCTACTGTCCGTTCAAGTGGTTTTGTCGCAGGGTCGTAGAAAGGGGGGGGAGGGAATCACGTGACTGTTAATTACTTAACGAGGCCCTTTTATTTAAGTTATTTTAAACAGTTGTATAATATTACGTAGACGTCCAATTCCTAAGAGAAATTAATGTTTTCAGAAAAGAGTAAGACAGCCCAGCTGCTAGACTTTACAGAGGGGCGAACAGAAGCAGGTGGGGGGAAGTCGGGATGCGACGTAGGCAAACGGACGACCTGTGCGAAAATATGATTCAACATTGAAAGCTCTTTCGGCACTGGAAAACGCGAACATATTTCTGGAACGTACTATACTCACTAACTCAGTACTGCATATGCGGGCGGCCTCGTTCTGTGTGGAGAACGGTTGGAAGTTTACTAGTAGAGGGGGTGGGAGTGAAGTACATTAAAAACGCAGGTACAACAAGAATTGAAGTAAAAATAAAATTATGTCCCTGTATTACAGATATAATTTATTGGCTTAACTTTAAATAAGTGCTGGAACTGTCGATCATTCTCTTTAATGCACATTTCACATCTTTTCAAAAGATTTCTCGACACTCGCTGGGTTTCTTCTCTATCGATAGCATTCTAGGAACATGGTCCGTTTCAATCAATTTATGAACGACTGTTGTCTTATAAAGCCTTGGTTTTTCTGAACCGACGCATGCGACATGCGAGATGCGAGAGTGGCCTCGCACAAATCCGGACTACACGAGAGATAGTGAGTGGTTTCTATAACTGCGAGGTACGCAGACCTTGCTCCTCGCAACTATAGAAACCACTCACTATCTCTCGTGTAGTCCGGATTTGTGCGAGGCGGGACTCACACCTCGCACGTCGCATGCGTCGGTTCAGAAAAACCAAGACTTAAGGCTTTAGTTTTAACAATTTCGTTCTTTTTAAGCTACTTCTCTGGTACACCCGCCTATTGAGTTTTTTAACGTAAACATTTTTAAACGATTTCGTGGGAGACTGTTCTAGTCTACATTATCTAGTTTTTTTTTTCATTTACAGTCTTACTAATAAACAGTGTATAGTTTTTATACGAGACTTATGCAGAGTTGAGACAGAAAACGTTACCAATAAACCGTGAATAAGCTATGGACGTATAAACAGGCTGTAACTATACAATGGGAATTGCTTTGCAGTAGTTATATACACGAAACCCCTTGTTTAAGCGTTGTATATAGCGAAAAAATGGCCGCCCCTCTAACAGCTGTTCGTATCGACTGTCATTTTACGATGATGGTTACCTTGTAACCACAGAAGAACAAACCAAAGATCATAGAATTATTAGAATAATATTGCTGTAGCTTGTATTCTTTGACCAAAATGTAGTGTGGTAATCGATTAGAGCCAGTTGTACTATCGATATTTAACATGCCACACTAGAGCGCCCTACCGGATGCAATAGAGAACCTCAGATATTCTATTACCTTTCGTAACGAAGTAATGACGAAACTATGACGTAGCTGTATAACAGTATAACGACGTATGTAGTGATTATTAGTAAGGAATTTACACACGACTTATAAACGAGCTACTCATTATATAAGTATAAGACAGTTAAACGTCTGTATAGAGGGTTTTTATTAGTAAGACCATTAGAACTCAATTCATGTGCCTTCTTTCATTTTTCAACTAATTCTGGATTGTTGAATCAGATGATTTTTTAATAGCAGGATATTTCTGTAGAAATAGAGCACGGTTCTTGAGTTTAAACTGAACGTAAGGTTTATACAGCGTTTCTAATACCGGTCCTAAGAGGACGGCGAAAAATAGGGTTTGCAGTGAAAGACGTGCTCTTGGGCTGAAAGCAATGGAATGAATGAATTAATTAACACCTAAAATTGTGGTATCCCGAAATATATTGTTAGCGTCGCCTAGTTTGTCTTCATACTTTATGAAACAGTAAGACAAGCAAGAAATATATAAGTAGTTTTTTTTTTCTTTTTTCAGTTTGTTGCCTGGCTGGTTACATAGACTACGGGACAAAAACAAAAGTGGGGAGGAACAGGATGTTACGGCTTTGCACAAAGGCTGACATTAAGCTTATTCTTTTTGGACATGAGTTGGAGAATCAATTTCAATTGTAAATTTTAAGAACAGTTATTACCATTGTCTGCGCCGCTCACATAGGCTATCAAGTAATTATACACGCAATAAATAATAAGTTGCCTGACGGATTGACAACATTTCTATATTAGTGAAGATCACGTCAATAGATCCGTTGTCTATAAATAAAAATGTTCTCATGAACATAATTACGTAAGACAGAATGTCACTGTGAAGAACTAGATGCAGAAATCATTACATATTAATACACGAGAATTCTAGTTGATATAATATAGTTAAAATCGTGGGCGTCTCTTTTACTTTAAGAATAATTTTTATTAACCAAATAAGCATATACCCATGAGAATGGTTTTTATTTTGAGTATATTATTGATTTGTTTTGTATATATAGAATGTCCAAAAATTCACGCACAGGGACTACATTTTGAGAATTATGAATGAAACTGGAGACGAAAATGTTAGTGACAAAAGTTCGTCCGGAGAATTTTTAATTGCGCTTTATGGCAACTCAATATTAAGGTATACATTAATCATATGCGGAGACTAAGAGTAAGGCGTAAAATAGGAAAGACTGGAGAACACTGGATTTGCAGTGAAATACCTGCCTTCCGGCAGAACACTATGACTGAATGAATATGCCAACTCTGTATTTTAAAATAAATATTATTCCTGTGATTGTAGCTCAAGCTGAAATTTTTATAGCTAAACACTCATATTTAATATTACCTATCTCTTTTTATTCTGATATTTTATTGTAAAATTTTTTCTAATGCAGGAATTCTTTGTGTTACATTATATTCCTTCATAACTTCGTAAAACAATGTGATCGAGAAGTCTCTCCGCAGTGTTTGTGTAGCCCAGAATCCACTAGGCAGAAAATTCAAGTGGCAGCACTGGCCGCTAAGCATATGATGGACTAAGGGTGTGAGGTTGTCAAACCGGAATGAATGGGGAAGTGCCAATTTTCTACAGGATTACTAGAACCAGGACGAATAAAAGTCCTATTCGTCCTGCTAGAACTAATGGAGCTACGGAGAGACTTTTCGATCGCACTGTAGTATTTGCTGATTCATTACTTAGCATTTCATTGCTCGTTAGTTGTAATAACAAACATAGTAAACATTGCACTACAATAGACTACCGAGACATTCTATGTTGTGCATTGTTGCCGAATTGTGTAATTAAAATTCTTTAGGTGAAATTTTTGTAGGCAAAATTTTTGTCTCAATTTTCATGTAGGATTTACAAAAGTAGTCCGTTCGGGATACTCTATATGAAAACGATACAACTATGTACAAATCAGTGGAAATCGCTGAACACAGAGAGGCTGCGTAACAAAGATAAGTCGATTTTATTTACAGCAATATAATACCTTCGTCTATACTTCGTAAAACAAAGTAAAAAGATCTTGAAATTAACAAAGAGTGATAAAAAGCCAGTGACTTCAGAAACTGTCGGAATTTAAAGCAGTATTCAAAAACAAACTTCGTAAGCATTTTCTTGCTGAGAACAATACAATGCAGCAAACCAAAGAAGTGTAAAAAAAAACAAACAAATAAATAGAACTTAATCCACTCTTAAAAATAAAGAATACCGGTATAGACAGGAGTTTTTCCGCTGCTAATAATGAGTATAAAAATTCACGTCTTTCGAAGATTTGCCAAGGCGTTGCTAAACTTTAGGCAAAATATACAGAGAGGTCACAAAGTGGGCGTTCCCCACAGATATTCTTATTTCACTTACTTTTTTAGTACGTTTAGTATCATCTGTACGAAGCAACTATGGAATTCACAACACATGTTTAGCTTCAGAAAACTAGCTAATTAAAGAAATGATACTCCTGAATAGTTAAATATTTATCTGTAATATTATTTTACCCTTAAAACTAAAGACTAATGGTATTTTACAAACAACTTCAAATTAGTGTAATTCTTAAAATATTGAGATTAGGACACATTTTTTGCTCCGAATGTTTTCGGAAATTAGCTCCGTAAGTGACGGTAAATCCTCGTGAATCACTCTGTATAAACTTAAAATTGGAAAACGAAATACACTTAAAGTGAAAACTTACTAAAAATAATATTTTGAGGATTCAGTTTTGTCAGAAGAAAAACGCCCTTTTTCGGTGAAGTAATAGGCTATTTTTGACTTAATGTGTTTTGCTTGTAAACCGACGGTATGTACTGTGAGAACATGTAACCCATCCTAGTAAGAGGAAATGAATGACGTTTCTCCACGAATAAGAATAGTGATGATACACCTGAACTAATTGTTTTATTGTTACAAGATTTTCAATGACATAATCAGTTACTTTGCGTTACACAACTTCCTTCAGTATACATCCTCATGACATGCTTGTAGAGTAATAGTATAATAAATGACTTTAGATTGTTCGTTTAAAGGTTTTATGTACTTGCATCTTCTGATAGATTATCTTGCTCCGCATGTTCGTGATTTCGCTTTTTTCAGGATAAGAATAGTCATTACTTCAATTAGTTCTTCACTCTCTTTACATAAAACACTACATTAACAGTCACATAAAGTAGTTAAGGCTTGCATTTATTTACATACCAGGAAAGGAATGTTATGGCGTAAGTGAAGGCAGAGTCGTTACACGAGTTCTAATAGACATGTTTCGTTCAAATTAACGTTCTCCTCCAGTAATGGAAGAAAATCGTTTAATACTTATCTTTTTAAACGCAATTAGAAACATGCAAATAATTGAAACGCAAATACAAGGTGCAGCCATGGATGAATATATAATAGGATGCGAAACTTACTGAGTTTCCCGTAACACATGCTAGAGGCGCTAATGTAGAAACTGATCTTGCTGCCATCCCTTGGACGGTGGAGAACTTATTACATCTAGCAGCGCACCAAGTAGCGAAAACAAAAACTAATTACTCCATGGATTTAGCAGCGCACCTGGTGACGAAAATGTTAAACTATGCAGAAAATATTCCTTCCTTCCCTCCCACCCTCATCGATATTCTCAACTAAACCAATTTAAAATAAAACATTTAGATTTTTATTTCTCACACCATCTTCCACTGAAAATTTTTACCGGAGCCAACAGGAAGATAAAAGAGACGAATCTATTTTACACTACCCAATTAAAATATAACCAAATAGAGACAGAAAATAACGCAAAAGGTTAGATAATTGGGATTGTATTCTTTGGGTATTTAGTGTACAGTGCAAAAACTACTTAGATAGTTCAATTTATTATATTACTATTACTTTACAATACATTCAACAACACTATTTTTACAAAGTCCATAAACATCACTGTTTAACATACACTGCTTAGACACACACTTAGTATCACTTTATGTCCACTCATTTACAAGTTTCTGGCTGCCATCTTGCCTTTTCGAGCATCGTCTGTTCGTCTCGAACGAACGGATAAATAGAGAACTCAGGATAATCTACCCAACACGTAGTTCTAATGTTCACCACCCACGACGACGGGCGCTGATCATCTTATTTGAACCCCCTTCCGCCAGATGGTGCCGACCGCTGTTTCGCATCCTATTATATATTCATCCATGGTGCAGCAGTCAATCGGACGATTTTGCTTATTTTGCTTTGGCTTGAGTGGGGGAAATAAGGTGACGCCATCTGGTAAAGCACTTCGAAGCATTTTAGTTACAATGGAGTTGTGGTCAGGAGCGCAACGTGCTTATGCTGTAAAAGGATCTTACAAAATCAGCGACAGTTACGTGATCGCTCAGCGTGAATTTCGGAGATGCTGTTCCATCACCTCATGCCATCAAGACCTGGGTTCGTAACTTTGAGCTGTGAGGAATTTGTTTCCTAACCATGTTATCTCCAGACACGAGGATATCGGATGGCCGGCTAGGTCTCCCGATCTTTCAGCCTGTGACTTCCTTTTCTGGGGGTACTTGAAATCTCATGTTTTTAATGCTCCAGTACCACACACGAGTCAGGAGTTGAAACACCAAATTCGGGAAGAAACTGAACGAATTCCAGTGGCTATGCTGCAAAGAGTAGTGAGTAATGTTAGGAAATGACTTACCGAGTGCGTACAGAGGGATGGTGGTCATTTGCAGGACGTTATTTTCG
The DNA here is from genome assembly GCF_040183065.1 of Periplaneta americana. Taxonomy (NCBI): domain Eukaryota; kingdom Metazoa; phylum Arthropoda; class Insecta; order Blattodea; family Blattidae; genus Periplaneta; species Periplaneta americana. Next base: position 50,410,486 of record NC_091130.1, read on the forward strand.
CAAAAATAAGGACTGTTCATTCAGTTAAATTGCTTGTAAACTAAATGCTTGTATGTATACTCTGTGTTCGTCTGTGATAAAGGTGAATAAATTTGGTCATTCACCCATGATAACGTTTTCAAAATCACCCGATTCATTGCCGCACCTGTATATGAGCTAACGACTACAACGTGAACTTACAATTAGTATGAAGAAAACTTGAAGTTTTTTTTTTCATGAAAAGGGGAGGGGGGGAAAAGACTACAGCCATTCCAGGCAAACTGGGGATTCCAATGAAAAAGTCTTTTTCAGAAATATTTGTTTATTAGTGTAAGATATAAGCTCTAAATTCAAATACTCTGTTTTATTTTCAAAAGGAAAATATTTTGAAAGTTTTATGGCCATTGAATTTAAGAGGTCTTGGGCTAGGTAAAGCAGGCTTCACAAATGCTCAAAATTGCAAGCGTGCAAATACCCGTGCAACGGTGCAACGAGGTAAAGAGTACTGCTGTGAGGTATCCATCTTAGCCAGTGACCCAGTCAATTTCTTTTCCTCTTACTGAACAGTTTCAGCATGATTCTTTCTTCACCCACTTTTTTAGAACACCTTCACTTTTATTTTATCTACTCACTTCATACGCTACATTCTTCTCAATATTCATATTTGAAATGCTGCTAGACCTTTTCCTTTCCTTTGTCGTAATATTCAGTTTTTGTGCCTCATAAAATGCCACGCTCCATCCACAGAACGCACTTCACTAGTATCTTCCTTAATTCTTTCTCCAGAGGTCCGCAGAAGATGCTCCTTTCTCTATTAAAAAACTTTGTCATTGATATTCTCCTTTTGACATCCTGACAACGCTCGTGTTACTGCATACAATACACCCCAAGAATCTGAAGCTGTTCACTTGTTCTATTGGATCATTTGGAATTCACACATTTTTTTTTCTTTCGATAACCATGTCTTAGTCTTCTTTGCACGTATGGCAATACCGATAAAATTAATGGAAACTGCTCTTTTCCAGTGTCATGTGATCTCATGGATATTATTTCTTGTCGCCATAAACGAAGGCAGATGAGCTAGAGTGTGAACTCTAGACACCAGACATAGGCCTACTACAATTTAGAAAGGTCTGTAAATTTTTATAGCTCCTTGTGCTATAGAATATCTTTGAAGAATATATGTATATTCTAAATGCAAGAGAAATATATAAATTCTTTGGGGTAATGTGCAAAACATGTTTAGACCTCCCAGCTAACATATTCGAGTCTCAGTACATTTTTCTCTCTCTCCTGCCTTGGGAACATGTACGATTGGAATTCTTTGAGAAATTTCCATTTTCATTTCCACGCACGTGAAGGTGGCAGACTCATTCATTGCTCACATATGCAGACATTTGTCTGGATCGTGTTACTATTCACAGGGAAGGTAATGTGAGAACAGAGCGATCACTGTGCTAAAGCAAGACGTCAACGATTCCATTGTTTTGTTTACTGCTTTATGCAAATAGCAAGTAGATTGATGCTCCCTCATGAAAACGAAAAACGTTGCAAGAATTCGTTGTTAGATACAGTGAGCAAAATTGAATTAGTAATTCCTCTCCCTAGTGGGATTTGAGTGTGTTTTTTGTTGTTTGTCTCAAGTCATTATCAAACTCTGTCCTGACTGCATGAGCAAGAATGATTGCGTTACCTTGTGTCGTACTATCTAGCTTTTACTTAATATTTAGCGAAGTGGAAATGAATCGAGTCGAAAGATACCCAATGCTTATCGTGATTTTGAGATGAGGAAGAGTAATGAAAAGATGCCGAGAAGGAAAATGAAACTGAAACTAAGGATGCTAAACTAATGACAATGAGAATGAGAAGTACATACTTTTCTCCAACCTTATAATGAGGCGGAAGAGAGATGAGGATGATGAAGAGGAGTGGATAAAGGTGGTGAGATTCTGCATAGAATATACAGAGGAGTAGGGGAAGGAAGCGAAGTTCGAGGAGGTTGAAATTAATGGAGAGGATATTGTGGAGCAGCGGGACGATGAAAGGAATGAATATGAATTTGCGGATGATGAGGATGATGAGTGGAAAGATGAGACTGAAGGTCAAACCTGCAGTGTGAAAAATGAGGCAGAGGATGAAGGTGAAGCAAATAATAAAAAGGAGGACTAGGCGAAGGATGAAGATGTGGATGATGGGGCGGAGGAAGAAAATGAGGATGATGAGACGGAGGATGAGCATCAAGATGATGAGGCGGAGGATGAAAATGAGGATGATGAGACGGAGGATGAAAATGAGGATGATGAGGTGGAGGATGAAAATGAGGATGATGAGGCGGAGGATGAGCATCAAGATGATGAGGCGGAGGATGAAAATGAGGATGATGAGACGGAGGATGAAAATGAGGATGATGAGACGGAGGATGAGCATCAAGATGATGAGGCGGAGGATGAAAATGAGGATGATGAGACGGAGGATGAAAATGAGGATGATGAGGTGGAGGATGAAAATGAGGATGATGAGGCGGAGGATGAGCATCAAGATGATGAGGCGGAGGATGAAAATGAGGATGATGAGACGGAGGATGAAAATGAGGATGATGAGGTGGAGGATGAAAATGAGGATGATGAGGCGGAGGATGAGCATCAAGATGATGAGGCGGAGGATGAAAATGAGGATGATGAAGCGGAGGATGAAAATGAGGATGATGAGGTGGAGGATGAAAATGAGGATGATGAAGCGGAGGAAGAAAATGAGGATGATGAGGTGGAGGATGAAAATGAGGATGATGAAGCGGAGGATGAAAATGAGAATGATGAGGTGGAGGATGAAAATGAGGATGATGAGGTGGAGGATGAAAATGAGGATGATGAGGCGGAGGATGAAAATGAGGATGATGAGGCGGAGGATGAAAATGAGGATGATGAGGCGGAGGATGAAAATGAGGATGATGAGGTGGAGGATGAAAATGAGGATGATGAGGCGGAGGATGAAAATGAGGATGATGAGGCGGAGGATGAAAATGAGGATGATGAGGTGGAGGATGAAAATGAGGATGATGAGGCGGAGGATGAAAATGAGGATGATGAGGCGGAGGATGAAAATGAGGATGATGAGGCGGAGGATGAAAATGAGGATGATGAGGTGGAGGATGAAAATGAGGATGATGAGGTGGAGGATGAAAATAAGGACGATGAGGTGGAGGATGAAAATGAGGATGATGAGGTGGAGGATGAAAATGAGGATGATGAGGTGGAGGATGAAAATGAGGATGATGAGGTGGAGGATGAAAATGAGGATGATGAGGCGGAGGATGAAAATGAGGATGATGAGGTGGAGGATGAAAATGAGGATGATGAGGTGGAGGATGAAAATGAGGATGATGAGGTGGAGGATGAAAATGAGGATGATGAGGCGGAGGATGAAAATGAGGATGATGAGGTGGAGGATGAAAATGAGGATGATGAGGCGGAGAATGAAGATAAGGATGATGAGACGAGGGATGAAGATGAGGATGATGAGGCGGAGAATGAAGATAAGGATGATGAGACGAGGAATGAAGATGAGGATGATGAGGTGGAGGATGAAAATGAGGATGATGAGGCGGAGAATGAAGATAAGGATGATGAGACGAGGGATGAAGATGAGGATGATGAGGCGGAGAATGAAGATAAGGATGATGAGACGAGGAATGAAGATGAGGATGATGAGGCGGAGGATGAAAATGATGAGAAGGAAGATGAAGATGAGACGGAAGATGAAAATCAAGTTGATGAGGCGGAGGATGAAAATGAGTATGATGTAGCGGAGGATAAAAATGAGGATGATGAGGTGGAAGATGAAAATAATGATGACAGGGAGGATGAAAATGAGGATGATGACGCGGAGGATGAAAATAATGATGACGCGAAGGATTAAAATGTGAATGATGACGCGGAGGATAAAAATGAGGTTGATGAGGCGTAGAACAACATGAGGATAGATCTTAGGATGATGATGAGGTTGATGAGTTGGAAGGTGAAGATGAGAATGATGAGGTGGAGATGAAGATGTGGATGATGAGGCGGGAAATAAAGGTAATGATGATGAGAAGGAAGATGAAGATGAAGATGATGAGGCGCAGGATGAAGATGAAGATGATGATGTGGAGGATGAAGATGATGAGGCGCAGGATGAAGATGAAGATGATGATGTGGAGGATGAAGATGATGAGACGCAGGATGAAGATGAAGATGATGATGTGGAGGATGAAGATGATGAGGCGCAGGATGAAGATGAAGATGATGATGTGGAGGATGAAGATGATGAAGCGGAGGTTGAAGTTGAGAATGGTGATGTGGAGGGTGGAAATGAGGATGATGAGGATGATGAGGCGGAAGATGAAAATTAGGATGATGAGGCTGAGGGTGAAAATGAGGTTAATGAGGCGGAAGATGAGGTGTAGGATGATGAGAATTATGAGATAACGGATGAAGGTGATGAGGTGGGGAGTGAAGATGGTATCATGAAGCGCAGAGTGAAGTTAACAATGATGAAAAAAAGAATAACAAGAAGTTTGAGACGGAGGATCCAAGTGAAAAAATTCATAAGGTGGTGGATGAATTAAATTATGAGGAGAATCGTGAAGATTGTGGTGGTGTAAGAATGTGTTTTATCCAATTTATGAAATGTCGATTAGTAGCGCACGACAAAACACTGTTTAACGTGCTGATGTTTGATGTGAAAAGCCTTCATTTCAATCTCTGAAGTTTGATATCCTCAACTGACACATTACTCAATTCTTTTAAGAAAATAAGATAAATATTTGCTATAAAACTTTATTGTTTCCTTTCCAATTCCGGTCCTGATAATTACTACGTTTTTATGGAGTATTCAAATCGATTTGAATACGTTTACCGTGCTGAATATGGTCCCACCGAACCATGTTTTCATGCAATTTTCAATACGTATTGAAATCGATTTGAATACGGAAGTTGAAGTTCAGAAAGTAGATAAGTTGGTTAACATGTCACCGACATGTTAGCAGGTTGGTCACCCTGTAGGCCGTAGCTATAAACAATGTTGTGTTTTCTTAATGAAGCGCTTGAAAACTTAATATTCTGGCTGTTAATGAAGAATGGTAATATTGACTTTTAGGAAAATACAAAATATTGTATATTGTAACACGACTTTTCAACTTACCATACATAGGGTTACCATCCGTCCGGCAAAAGAGGACATGTCCTCTTTTTTAACCATTTTATCCTGTCCGACAGGCATTTTAAAAAAAATTGAAATGTTCGGCATTTCGCATTTCAACTAGAATTAATGTGAATATTGAATAATGTGCGATATTATGCATAGAATATCTAAACAAATGGTGAAAGCCTATGAAAGGATTTAACTGCTTTCAATTGTTGAAGCTGGAGCACATAAAAACATAAAATATGATGACCTATTGAAATGCATTGAATTCTTACACTTTAAAAATGTCACTATTCATGATTCTAAGCTATTTTATCAATTTTGTTCTGCAATATACAAAGATATGCCAATCAAGTTATTTTGGACAAAGATTTAAGTTTAGATAAACAATGGTGCAAATTCTTCAAATTCCAATAGTTCTGCGAGCACTGAAACTTACTCAACACTCTTAAAAATATGTCAATTCTATTTATCTCAAGTCACAATGGAAGTGTCGAGAGAATATTTTCCCTAATATCTGCTCAATGGACAAAAGAACGAAATCGCATGCTAACGGAGACAGTCAGAGGTATCATCGTGGTGAAATATAATTTCAACGACATGTCCTGTGAACACTTCCATAGTTATTTGTTACAAGATATAAGTTTATCTCTTCAGACTCTTGTGCACCGATAAGTAGGGTACAGATGTAATAATGATCCAGCAACTAGTGAGAAAACTAAGGTGAGCCATTGTTTTTATCTTTAATTTTGTTCATACCAATTTTTGGAAAGTCCTCCTTTTTTCAGCAATGTCCTCTTATTTTAGATTCCAAGTCTTCCTATAGAATTTCTTCTCATGGTAACCCTAACCATACATAATTACTGACAAAACATTACACTTCAAACAAATGACGATCGTTCACGCGCTTAGCGCATCGAGATCGTTTTGAATACGATACGCGTTTTCGTGAAATTCAATCCGATTCACTTTTTACGTGTATTGACCTTGAGACTCAGACCGTTTTGAATCTCTCTTTTCATTAAAGTTTCAATACTATAAGCGTATTCAAATCGATTCTAATACTCCATGGAAACGTAGTAAATACATATAACTAGGGACAGGATTTTTATGTAATATCAAGGTGTGAAATATGTACATATTTATGTAAGAAAAATAAGCTGAATATGTACCAAAATATGTAGAATCATGAAAATATAATATCAATATCTGGCAGGTATAGGATAGGTAAGACTGTCCAGTTATGATTTCATAGAGCACCCGACTTTTTTACCGCACACTTGACATATTAGGTTTTCCATCTGTAGTGAAAGCTTCGTCCATCGCTATTTTTGTCGTTAGGGTTGAAGATACAGGGGCCATTTTAGTTAGTTAAAAGCAGTAGATAAACTCACTTGCACTATATAGTGTAAGTACTAAAACTAGAGAACTGAGTGAAATGAATGACACAACAGTACTGGAAGCACTGTTTCGCTTTACTGGATTAGGAGAAAATAAGAGGAGATATGGGACACATGCATTTTAGCTGCTCCCTGTAAGAAACAAAGTACCTACTGAAACCTCAAACTATAGGCATTTACAAACTTTTGTTTGAAAAGTGACATTCCTGTCTCATTCAGAAGGGTAGGATTATTCCAGCGGAGAACCTTACTTTCCAATTGCTCTTAAAATCCCATTTCCTAAAGGTCTACTAAGGTCAGGAGGTCAAGCAATAATCTGAAAAGCTATTTATTTTATTCTTTCAACATATTTCCAGTTTGTTCCTTCACTCCAGCTTCTTTTCAAAAGTTGGCTACTTTATTGCGGCTCATGTCAGACTTGACACGGGTTTTCCCTGGAAGGATTAGGAAGAGGGTGGGTAAGATTGCAAATTGCTTGGGAACGGCTTGTTAAGACGTGTGCAGAACAATTATAGTTGGAGACAAATCATGTCGTCCTCGTCCCACCCCACCGCATGAAAGCAACGCTACTTTCTGAGTGATTTTTACAATACAAGGTAGTTGTATGAGAAAGATTGCCCTTTGTTCCCTCTATTTACAGTGGGTGGTTGTCTATTACTTTCTGGAACTAAGACGTTATGTTTCGTCCCGAAATATATCCTTTCTTGGGTAGGTAAAAAGGTTTTTTTTAAATCTGTGTATTTCAAATTGTAAACTTCCCCAGCAGAAGTTTTTCCCCCCTTTTAGAGAAGTAAAAATGAATAAAACCTCTAAATATGTAGATTTATGTAATACCAAGCCATAATATGTAATGTGGGGTAAATATGTAATAATATGTAGCATCAAATTTTAATATATTAATGGAAATTACAAGATTCGCAAAGATTTATTATTTATGTACAGTTAGGTTGAAAGGGATATAATATGTAATTACATAAAAATCCGGTCCCTACATATTATAACCTTTGCATGACGTCTCCATGGAGACTGCAATCTTGATGGGCGTTAGAATGACAATGACCCTGTCAGAAATTAACAACTACAGCCGTTGACCCAGACGAAGCTCTATCGAATTTCTGACCACGACAGAGATCGGAGATTGAATCTCGAGTGCATCCTATGAAGTTCTCACATCGCCATTGTTTCATGTGGACTCGGGCCTGCTCGGGAGGGCGCCAAGGTCCAGGTAGCCAAACACTGAGTCAGCACCATCTCCGGCTGGCTATATCCACATATTGACATCAGAGCAGTCTTCAAGGGCGCCATGACGAATTGCAGCGTGCGTTCGCCCGGCTGGCCGGCACCCACGCTTCACTCGGGGATGCCACTGACATCACGAAACTGGTTGGTTGACATGCAGTGGGTCTTGTTTGTTTTGTTTCAACATTTCACTCCTATCGGACGTGTTGGCTCACAGCACAACGTGACTCTCGGTGCGTCGGGGTCTCGAGTTCGACATCGGCCTGCCATCCTCATTACTAGGGTTGCCATAATTTTGGATACAAAAATACGGACAGTTTCCTTTTCCCTAAAATTAGGGATATTACAGTAAAAGCCCGATATAGCGCGGAAGTTGGGGTGACACACTTAATAGGGTGGAGTGAAAATATGAAGTTTATGGAAACAAAATGTAATACCAGGTAAAAGTTGTGGGGTGATATCATAAAGAATAATGTAAACTATATTTTCTCTAGATTAATATTTAGTCTAGAGCAGAGTTTCTCAAACTTCTTTGAAGTAGGGACCACTTTTTAAGTCAGAACAGTTCCGCGGACCACCTTACTCTTGTTCCCTTCGAAAGCAAATTTACCATTTTTGTAGTATATTTTAATACCAGTATACTTATATTTTAAAATAGAATTAATTAATTATAATACTTTTGTAATTATATTTATTTTTGTAGCCAATCACTAGTAACTTATAACAAATTATGTGCATTGTTGATTCATCGCTTGCCTGTTGGCAGTTAGTTGTTTCAAATCCTTCTTACGCTAGTAGTTGTCCATGTCTGTGTTAAATAGTGCTCATTATAAATAATGGAAAACTGACTTCGATCCGGATCTTTGAAAAGAAAGGAACATGAAGATATTTCTTATTTGTGTCATCCGTTTGATTTTACTTGCATTTATCTGCAACCCGATTTTAGCGGCTCCTTGTTCCAGATCTTTATACACTTCTGTTACTGTCAACGATCGTCCCATAGCATCCAAGTCATCTGCGTATCCTACTATTTGAACGCTCTTGTAAAATAAAGTGCTGTTAGGGTCTATATCTGTCTGTGTTATCACCCAATGTAAAGCAAGATTGAAGAGCATTGGTGCTAGAGCATCCCCTTGTTTCAACCCATTATCAATATTAAATTGTTCTGTTGAACCACCATATATCTTCACTTGAGCCTTGGTTTCTGCCATGGTCATCTTGACGAGTCTGATTATCTTTGGATGTATCCCTTGATGAATCATAATTTTGTATAATCCTTGTCTATTAATGCTGTCATAAGCCGTTCTGGTTCTCGTTTCCGGTTTATTGTGCACAAGCTTTAACAGCGCATTCTGCATTGAGATGTAATACACAGCATCCACTTTCATGCTGCCGTTGATTGTCTAATGTTATTTAAATCAGTTTTCGGGCATGGGAAACTGCGGCCCGGACCACCGTGTATTAATTTATGCGGGTCGTAATGCAATAAATACCGAAGACGCGGCTTAAAGTGTGAGGTAACTATTTCTCTGAAGTTTTGCGCCAGTGTTATAGGTAGTTACTGCACTCAGTCACACAACTAATGCAACGGCACGATTTCATTTCTCTGGAAGTCATAAAAACTGGAGCGAAGGCTTGCATGATGACCTGCGCGACTTAGCAGAGCCTTCCGAAGATTCTTCCACCTTTGGCATTAAAGCATTGTCAACAGAAGAACAAAGGAGCCCAATTCGTCTATGCCAGTGCAGTGGCTCCCAACCATTTGAGTGTCACGGACCCCTTAAAGTTCATACTTCAATTTGGCAGATCCCAAAAATATTTTGCACAATTTAGGCCCTTAAGCATGTTCTACTCTCTAAATATTTGCAATTAATTAAGCATCCTTAATAAAATGGTCATGGACATTACGATGTAGAGAAACTACTAGTTTTCATGTTTTAAAGCGACGAAACAGGAAGTAGTTATATAGGCGAGGGATGAGTACGGGCTAGAGGGGTAGCTTGTACAGCGTTGCAACACTGAGTGAGAACGTAACTTTTCACTGGCGTTTACAATAGAAAAATTCGTCTGCTAGGAAAAAACTGGCAATACAATGTCAACCGATATCCTCTTGTTCGCCGGGACATTGTTCCCAAACATACAGTATGGCGGCAGGCCAAGTGTGTTATATGCAGTGATCTCAACATTATAGTATAGAGCTCAATGGTTAGGCTATATGTAGTTTCTTTCGTGTTCTGTATCATTGTGCTGTTATTGCGAGTGTAAAAGTGTTACTAACACTGTAATTAAAAGAAGCATGTAATCTCATGAATGCTTCAACATGAAAAGGAAGCGAAGAATATGAAGAAGGTGGAAATATAATCTATATATGTGGCAAACGAACCTCTACTGACGGCATCATGATGTCACTTCCTGTTTAGTCGCTTCATAAGGTGGAAACTAGTATAGAATCATACGGAGAAGAATGGAGCGTGTGAAATGGGCAGACAGAATAAGAAATGAAGCTGTGCTAGAAAGAGTGGGTGGAGAAAGAATAATGCTGAAACTGATCAGAAAAAGAAAAAGGAATTGGCTAGGTCACTGGCTGAGAAGAAACTGCTTACTGAAGGATGTACTAGACCAGTGATATTGAATTTTTTTTTGCTAGCGTATCACCCCAAAAACATTTTTTTACCTTCGCATCCCTAAACTGCATTGTAATTACATAAGAAATTACTAAAGAAAATAATGAAAATATGTAAACTGCAATAATAATCAATAAATATAATAAAATATTATGTCAGCATTTTTACTTACGTAGTCACTGGGATACGTAATTCTTGATACAACCTTGCGCATCCCTTGGGGTACGCGTACCATAGATTGAATACCACAGAACTAGACATTAAGATATATGGATCCTATACGGAGACTATAATGATGGCAGAAAAAAAGAAAAGATTGAAGAATGCTAGGTTTGCAATGAAAGATATGCCCATGGGCAGAAAACTATGAATAAATTAATTAATAAAATGGTAAGCGGTATTAAATTTTAGTCTGAGCTTTTGAATATAATATAAAAGTACTCAAATACAAAGATATTTTACGTTTTATCACGCTTTACTGAGAAAAATTAAATTATCTTTTTAGACTTACCCATAAGATTGTTAATGGAAGAATTGATATTATCCTACAGTTTTGAGAAGTTTGGTTCAATTGTAGATACCCTAAATCGAAAGTTTAGCTCAACATTAAATTTACTTCTATATAGCCCACGTTCTTAAAAAATATATATATATATATATATATATATATATATATATATATATATATATAAAATGTACACTGCACGGAAGTATGTTGGCGAAAATAACATTATGTTTTGTATTGAAATTAGAAAAACATCGCGTTACATGGTCGTGCTTGCAACCAAGACTGCTAGAGGTGCATTGTAGGAAACACGATTTTTAAGCTCGAATCAGAAAATAATAAAATTCTAACAGCTGCTGCTCTTCTTTTACGGAAAGGTATTTCTGACGTGAACACGTCCTTAAAATCAGACTGATATATGGAGTAGTAGGACAAAAACGGCGATGTAACGGTATAATCTTTGCAGGGTGATTCATTCCCACATTGTAACTTCATGACTAATAACACGATTGAAATAAATGTGGTATCGGGTATACGACTACGATGCCAGCTTAAGCTTGTTCAGGTCTGTGGCCCCGACTGGCGGCCATTTTGGACCTGCGCAAAAATTATTTCCGGGCAATAGGCCTATATCTCGCGACTACGATGTGCTAGTGCCCTGATTTTGGTGTCCAACGAAAGTTATCTTCTAGATTTGCCGACACGTACTCACGTGAAACCCACGCCACACCTATTTTTTGTGACCGAAGAGTTTTCATCTATTTGTTTTTTCAAGCCTAGGAAGGAAAACATTCTCTGGATTTTGAAGTTAGTTAATCAATAATGATATTAGACAACAGTTCATCATCATTTGTTGCTAGAAAGCCACTTTGTAATCGAATTCTACATTAACAACTTAGCGACACCACAAATTAAATTTCCTTATCGTTGCTGCAATATTATCCGGAACTGTGAACACAGTTAAAGTTGAATCCTGAAAACTGGATTTAGGAAATTTAAAAAAAATAAAGCTGTCGGATATTTACGCAGGACTTGAAAACCAACAGAAGTCCTTCAGGCGATCTCATTCCTGTTAAACTCCGTGTCTCAACAGTCTGATATAAGCAAAAAATATTCCAACTAACTGAGAAAAATCAGAGACTACGATAAAGTTAAGTTTAATTAAAATATCAATTAGAAATATATCTTGTTTCCCCTGTCTTCTCTCGAATAACTCGGGTCCGCGGACCACAGTTTTGGAATCGGTGGATCCTATGCAATTTTTTGTCTTTTAGAAATGTAATTTTAAAATGAAATCCTCAACAGAATAATAAAATTTGGTCTTCAAACACATACAGATAAACAGACACAGAACCACAAATATAGAAACATTCAAACACAGACACACAAACATGCATTCACAGACACAAACGCAAGCATACACAAACAGGACATACAAACATGAACACACATACAGGCACAAGTATATAAAGATACAAACATACAAGCACACAGACACAAACACACAGATTCAAATATAGACCTTCAAACACACAGAAAAATTCATACAAACATAAAAATATACAAGTACAAGCAAAGGCCTACAAACACAAACATACACACGGACACAGAAATATAAAACATACAGACGCAGACACAAACACACATGGCAAGAAACACAAAATTATAAACACAGACACACACACACACATGCTGACACATAAACATACAAACACAGACACAAAAACATAAAATATAGATATAGACACAGAAACACTAATATAAAACTCGCAGACACAAGTAAACTATTAAAAAACACAGACACAAACATACAGACACATGAACACAAAATGATAAACACATAGAAAACAATAAACATATAAACACAGACACATAAGTACTCGAAGACAAAACACCAGACAGAAACACAAACACACAAAGACAAAATCACAGATACAAATGAAAAACACATAAGGCACAGAAGAAAATTACACATACAAACACACAGATGCAAATCAGTAGCGGCCGGTGATCGAAATCCTCGGTGAGGCCAGATGCAACTAGTTTAATTGCCTCCGATAGGAAATGTTTGTTTATGATATTAATTATTATTGTTATTATATTATTAATATCATTATTACTGTATTATTATTATTATTATTATTATTATTATTATTATTATTAGTCTATTCTTATTATTATCAATGAAAAATAATAATTTCACTCACCAAATAAGCTGTTATGCTCTGAGTTTCAGTGATTGTTTCAGTGTGATGAAGCAACCCATATGTGTTGAAATTCCCCTTTCTTTCTTTTCTTTTTATTTTTTTTCTTTGACAGCAACAAACAAGGCCAAGAGAAGTTTATTTTGCATCACATTACCACATAACCATTTATGTTGCCCATACCAGGATGCAATAGAAACTCGCGTTTTAAGATTATGTGTGAGAAAAATTATCAGCGATGTCGTAGGTATCTCGGTAGTCTCTCTTTTTATTCAAAACTTCCTTTCTTTCAGTATTATTTCTTCTCAAAAAAGGACTCTCTAAAAATGAATTAACTGCACCAGCATTACTTCTCTCATTTGTTTCTGTTTATATTTTCCCGAAATACATAACAACATTGGCCCACATTCACTACTGAACTACGCCCTCGCTTATATGTCATAAACTGAGACATAAGGGGAGAAATCGAGTGGGTCTCTGCCTGCCAAAGAGCTGGAATTTTGTTATTTATGGCCTAGTTAGGAAGACAAGTCACCACTGCTATTCCCACCCCACTCAACCCTTGAGGCCGGCCCATGGATGGGACGAGTGAAATCTGACCAGGCCAGACGAATTGTGCCTCAGCTACAACGTTTTAAGCGCAAACTCAAAACCCGCGAAAGGACATGAAATGCATTAAGCGAGACCCGGCACGAACGATTCTGGCCGCAGGAACAAATTTTACTGCAAAACAGGTCTATATACATCACAAGCGAGACCGGAACGAACGATCCCGGCCTCAGGAACAAATTTTACTGAAAAACAGTTCTATATACATCAAAGTTTTCAAATGCTTCTACAGCGATATATGCTTTCTTTCAAACAACTAATACATTATATGAAAACACAAAATTTGATTTCAGTTAAGCCAAGTGACTGAGGCCCGGCCTCACTTGCCTCAGTCAATCAGCCGCCACTGATGCAAATCAAAACAAACATAATAGATACAAAAGCACAAACGCAAACAGAAAGTAGCACACAAACATAAAATCACATTACCAAAAAAAAGTACATACACACACACACACACACACACACGTACTGTACAAAACGGATATAAATAAACCTGGTAATTTAAGTACAGATTGTTTATGTATGTGCATCTTCACGCGAATTGAAGTTATCTGCGGTCATATTTTAACGCAAATTTGGACAATTGCTGCGTGTTCTGTTTCAGACAGGGAGAGTCCTTTCTTGACAGACCCATGTGGACGTGGTATTGTAATTCTGTTGTCTATATTTAGGTCCACGTGCCACTGAATAAAAGGACACGCCATACCTCGTCATAATTGAATTAAAGTGCCCTGAATTCGTCTTATATTTTTTGTACTCTGACGAGCTCTTGTTGCACATTTAACGAGACCCATATATAGTTTAATAACCTCCGTGACGAAATGAGCGTCATAACATTCGTCATGGGCTGTAAATCAATTTTATGTGTAGGGACAATCTTGCTTGCAAAGAGACTTAATCCCTACGAAAGATCCCAATAATAAAACAAATTGTTACAGTACCTTCATATGCAGTGCCGAACCATTAACCTCTTGCTCCCTGAATGCTGCAATTCTTTTATTGCACTTTGCCGAGTTCCACGCTCATTACGATTACAAGCACGTAGAGAAATCGTCCAACCTGCACAAAAATTAAATATAAAATATATTAAGAGATAAAATGGGATGATAAGCACCAGATAATATTAATTCATTACATTGAATAATAATAATAATAATAATAATAATAATATTAATAATAATCCATCATCATCATCATCTTTCATGAGGTTAAATAGAGTGGTTTGTTTCTATTCATATGCAGGTTAAAACAGATCCGTCCAACATTTTCTCATTCTGGCGGTTTTTACGTCCTTAAGGGGACACTCCACTAAAAATGGCAATTTTTTTCCTAATAATTTTTCTTCGAACATATTTTGAGACCATGTTCACTATGTAAAGGACTAACAAAATCCAAATTTTGAATTCTCAAATGTTTTTGGCTTTTGATTTTTTTTCTACTTTCTTTTTTAGAAATATATTCGAACCCACGTTTTTAGTAGATCTCAATTTTTAAGCTTCCTTTTCTTGGTTACATTCACAAGACATAGAGAAAAATTTTTATGCATTCATTTTATGAAATATCTGATTTATTCACTTTAAATTTTTTTTTAAATTTTGGAAATATTTTTGTGTATGATTCATGAAAAAATATTAATAAAATAAACTAGCAACATTTCTTACAAAAATAAATGCATAGAAAGGTGCAGCTACCTCACAAATTCTTGCAGTAAAAATTTAATCCAGATTGATTAATATTTGGGATAAAAAAAGTTGGTGTTGAATAAAAAAAATAAGCTTACGGTAAAATGGATTTGAAAGTAAAATGAATATTTATGTAAGACGTATTTACTAAAATTCTCCTCCGCTACATTCATCTAGTAACTTCAGGGAGCCAACTTTAGAACAAAAAGTTAGTAGATTTGTAACCATAAATTAGTAAAAAAGAATTCTTTGATGAAAAAATAATTTTGACAGCTCTTTAAATGCCACGCCTCCTTACAGCTTTCATTAAAAATAAACATATGTTTAATCAGAATTGAACTAAATCCATTTGGGTATGAAAATATACATTCTAAAGAAGTGAAATAGCCAATAATTTTTTTTTTTTTTGGAAAACTTTCATGATTTTCAGTGGAGTTTCCCCTTAACAGTTTCTTGGCTGCACGGTCTTCCTCCATTCCAGAAAGATGTTCCAGCCAACTTTTTCTGTATTCTTCTATCTTTTCAACAGTGCTTGCAGTTCTTCTCGTATATCTATATGTCTTTTCATACCTAGGTGGAAATATCCTGTCACATTGTGCAGAAATTTCATTTCAGCTGCTTCTGTTTCCTTCAGGATCCAATTTTCTAACGCATAAAGTAACACAGGAATTAGAGTAAAGTTGCCTAATTCCGTAATACTTTTTTCACTGAATGTCATGGGATTGCGTATCTTGCGAGGAAGTTCACCGATGTCTCAAAAGTAGGCGAAAGATGCACTCTTTCGAGAAAGATGTCTGGCGCTAGTCGAACGGCAAAGCTTTGACAGACATTCAATTTTAAAAAAGTATCATGGGATTAGGGATATCACAGAAATAGGTAACTTTATCCTAAAGTAACTTCATAGAATTGGAGTTTAGTTTGTCGACTCATTGTTTTAAAATTTAAAAAATTAAAATTTCTGAGAAAAATATGAAATTTTTTAAAACTAAAATTACAAATGGCGTAATACATATTCAAAATACTTAGTCGTAATGTCCGTGTTTCTGTCCCATACAATGCTACACTCCACACAAAGCACTTCACTAGTCTCTTCCTCAGTTCTTTTTCCAGAGGTCCGCAGATGATGCTCCTTTTTCTGATTAGCACTTGGTCATCAGCAAATAAAATATCAATTGCGGTACTATTTACTTCCAAATGATAATTTAAATTAGTTCTCCATTCATTAATCACTTCGTCAATATACATGTTAAAAAGTATGAACATCATTGGATACCCTTGTCTGACCCCGCAATTGATTTCTGTATGTTCATTTTTTGAACTATGTATTTATATTGTTATTTTTTTTACCCGTATACAGTATACGATTTGCATTGCTTTTACAAAAATTTGGGGCATGTCTTTATTTAATAAGATTTTCCATAATTTGTTCCTATTGATTCTATCAAAACAATAAAATGATTTGACATAATTAATAAGAATGTTGTGTATTGTTAAAGACTGACTAGGAAATAATGTATACATTGGCAACAACTTAGCAATAGCAATAATAAAACGAGCGAGAGAAAGAAATGAAAGCAATAAAATTTACCGAAAGTACAAACATTAGGAAAACTCTTATTAAAATACACGACAGGGGCTGGAACTGTGCATCTCGACGCCCTGGGAAGTCGCTCACTAGAAGGAGAAACTAAATTTGTATAGTGAAACGCAACATTCAAATTTTCAATAAGCGTACATATTTTATTTTTATGTTTTTAAATATATCTACAAGTCCGGTCCAGTATTACGGTGCCATCCCAGAAAATCGATCGAAAAACTTTCAGACGAGTTTGTCGCGCCTATACTTTCTGAACTAAAAAAACATATTCCAATTAAGTAAACGGAGATGGACAGGCAACGGATGAATGTATGCAACGTGACCTTGAGTTGAAGCAGGTGACGTCAGCTAACGATACGCAGGAGGGGATCGCGCAGCAGCCGAGGCAATGTTAACTCGAAAATGCGAATGGTTAGCGACGGAACATTCGCTGTGATGTCAAACGATTCGTAATGAACCAGGCTATGATCTTAATTAGGCACCAATCAGCAGTCGACAAGTTAAATTGGAAAAATTCGCGAGTGAATTTGAGTGAAGCGAGAAACTTCATAATGTCGAGGCATGCAGCGAAAATGGGAACTGGCGTATAATCAATTTGTAGCAAACGATAAAATAAAGCACGATGGTTACTATAGCAACCAACATGTTTACTCTCAATGGATACAAGATTGCTCTTTCCGAGAGTATCAGCACAGGGAAGATTTACCGGAGTTTCAAGGTATCAAAGAAGAGATGGACTCATTACGAGTGACTAAGTGGTCGGAATCCGACGGAATGAGCGCCGTCTTGAATTATTAATCTACTCATCCTTTATCATATGATAACGCAGGATTCCTGCACGGAAATATCATATCGTACTTCGGTACATCATGAATATCATACGCATAAGTAATCACTGGAGACGAGAATTTCATGCACTATAAAATCCCAAAATATACATGCATTCATGCACTATTAAACTATGAAACATGCAGAATCAAGTGAAAAATATATTAAAATGTGCACTTTCATTTTTGTTCCAAATTTCTTTTTTCACTTCATTTTTTTTTTTTTTTTTTTTTTTTTTGCACAATTAACAACTAACATTTATAAATCGGTTTCTCAGATTTCTGCGCTTGTCAGTCAATGTGTTTGTAGGCAGAGAATGATCTCTCTATATCGCAAGAAGCTATGGGTGCAAACTTGAACTTCTGTCATTTAATTTTTGTTTCTTTTCTTTCTTCAATCCTGATTCCTGAAGCTAAAATAAGGAACTTAAAAATCGAGAAACTGTGTCCGCTCAAAACCATTAAAACATGCACTTAAACTGAATGTAATGTATATTATATGCATGATTAAGCTAAAAATTGCTTAAATATGCATTATCCATATTTTATCCCCAAAAAGGCCAAAACATGCAAATATGCAAGAAAAAAGTACACATATTTGGAACCAGAAAGTAATGACATGGATAAGTACTAAGTTTGAGCTATGTTCTATGTTCCTATAAAACATGCATCTGCATGGAATTCTCGTCTCTACTAATCACTTAGTGATTCAAGACGGCGCTCATTCCATTGGATCCCGGCCACTTAGTCACCGTAATGAGTACACCTCTGTGCATAGTGTGTTGGACATTGTGCCACTGTCACATATTCTGTGGCCCATTACATGAGAGTAGGCCACCAAAGAGAAACTGAGAGTTAGAACTTAAACTGAGAAAGATTCAATCCAGCATCGGAACTGGAATTCGGTGTGGCTTAGTGGATAAAGCGTCAGCACGTAGAGCCGGAGAGAATTTTTCTCCGTTTTACCCATTCTTTCGCATAAGTTTCATAAAGATATGCAGCTCTGATATAAATATGCATTTGCATATACTACGTCTCATCACTATTTCTGATACACAACACAACGGATGGTTTGTGAGCGTCAGTATTTGCTGATGAATCAGAAGACTCAGGAGGTGCCAAGTGTCCTCGACGGGTCTGCGCTTCTCAACACCACGTCGTCAGGTTTATTCACAGAAGTGTGAACTGTCATGACGAAATAGTCACATTTTCAAGGAAATGTTAGTAATAATAAAATTATAAGTATGACTGCGGGATTAAAGTGCGCGGAGTCGAAATGTCATACGTCTGTATCCTGTGCGTCCAACGTGATTTTAACAGCGAGTTAAGACGTCCTGTTATCCGAAAGGCTAAAGCAGCGATAGGTAGATTTCTGCACTGCGTGCATGGACTATGTAAGACTAAGAGATACCATTTCACGTGAGAATCGGTTGAGGATGTCCGAGTTATTTTGAAGGTAGGAAATGAAGTAAAACCTCTCTCGCACGCGCACACAGTACCTAGTCAAGATTAGCCTGGCGTAACGAGTAGGCGAGCCTTCTGGGTATTACCCTGATGTAGTTCCGAAGCGCTGGAAATGTCAGGTTCCAGACACGGTAGATTACCCAAAAGTCTAATTCTGACCTCAAGTTATTTACTTACAAAACTTACAATTGGCTTTTAAAGAACCCGCAGGTTCATTGCCGCCCTCACGTAAGCCCACCATTGGTTCCTCTCCTGAGCAAGATTAATCCAGTCTCTATCATCATATCCCACCTCCCTCAAATCCATTTTATTATTATTCTCTCATTACATCTCGGCCTTCGCAAAGGTCCTTTTCCCCTCCGGCCTCCCAACTAACACTCTATAAGCATTTCTGGATTCGCTCATACGTGCCACATGCCCTGCCCATCTCAAACGTGTGGATATAATGTTCCTAATTATGTCACGTGAAGAATACAATGCGTGCAGTTCTGCGTTGTGTAACTTTCTCCATTCTCCTGTAACTTCATCCCTCTTAGCTCCAAATATTTTTCTAAGAATCTTATTCTCACACACTCTTAATCTATGCTATGAAAGTAGTTTTATTGACGAAATCAACCTAAAACAAGCTATTCTAAACAGAAAAAGATGTTTTTTGTACTCCAGCATTATAAATAGTATTCATCATTAGTGAAAATCGTGTATAATATGCCACATTATCGTACCAGGGCCATAAAATATTACCATGCCAACTAAAACGTTATGACTTCTATTATAACGGCATAACTTGTGCTATAAATGTAATATTATGAAGCGATTTACCATGCTATAAAATTTAATACATCACGTTGTCATAGCAACCTCTTTCTGCATAGACATAGACCATGAAATCTAACTACCAATCATTACAAATCTGATATTTTTTATTAATTGTTTTATAATGCTGTAGTACAAAAAATAACGTATGGAACACGTTTATAATGTTATACAGTTATTGCATTCGTCAAATTTAGGAAACTCGTTTCGCTCGTTCCCTAAAAATTGACTCGTGCCATAAATTATAACATTATTAACTTGTTACATAATATACTATTTATGTATCTGATATGTCTATGTTGCCTGAATTTCGCTTCTATTGCGCGCACAGTTAACAGATAAATAGGTGGATGATTTGGATGAATTTAATTAAAAAATGTGCACACCTCTTGTTGTGTATGTCTTCTGTCATCAAATTCTATCATCGTTAGAATTTCAATTTTGTCATTGAGAAAGTACTTCCCACGCATCGAGGATAGAATATCGATATATCGAAATTATCGAGGATCCAACTCTAGTAAATATCTATAGAAATGAGCAAAACGGTTCTAAGTATACATGAAACACAGAATAAGAAACAAAATGTTAATGCTGCATGCGGTTTATTTGGCTTAATTCATCGTACAGAAAATACAGTGTGTTACACAGTGGGTAATGTTATTGATTCTGAATTGTCTTGTCTTCGATCTTCCAGTTGAGCTCTAGCATGTAGATCATCGTTTCGTTCTGTTTCACCGAGAACACAGCACGATAGTTCCCACGAGGAATATCTTTGCTGATATTGCTTGTATTTGCGATGCTATTTTCGATGAAATAGTTACCCTGAAAAACAAAAGGAGAACATTTTTTTTTTAAATTATGTGTAGTGAATATTGGAGAGTTTGCAAAATCTCGAGTATTCAGCAAATACTTCGTATTTTTTTAATCATTTCCCATTCTGTTTTTGATATCCTTTGTAACTGTATCCCCACAGAGACATATAAAAATACACACTACAGGTCTTTATTTATAAATCTTGTCCGCTCACGCGGTGTTTTACGTCTCGGCTACTAAGCATGCAGCAGCCGGCGTCGCCCCTACTTCAGCTCCGCTTCCAAAAACTTGTATAAAATCGTACCTTATACAAGATGCTGGAAATGTCGTCCTCCCTCGGCAAAACAGCCGTTGTATCGAAAAAACACATTCTGATTGACACGATTAAAATCTGCCACTATGATGTTTCTGATTTAATTTTGTAAACTTTGTGAATTTTTTTGAGTACATTTAAGTTTTGCGCCAATTTCGTCTAGTGTTCCTGTGTTAAAACTCTACGTTTTCACTTTTTTTTTTTTTTTGCGCTGAACCGGAAGATAGAAATTTTTGCATGATAGGGCTTTTAGTGAATTCTTGTTTTGGAAGAAGACAATTGATCAGAAAATGTCTGAATAAATTCCGCACGTGCATGACGAACTAATTCATATTTAAAATAACTTTTTCACAGAAAATTCGTTGCTCTATACTAAGAATCAACTGTCTAACATTTTCGCGAATGAATGTATAGGCCTACTGTCATGAGACGGTCAGAGAACAGGTTCAGATATGTAGGCTATTGTCGGGCAACGGGTGGTGAAGTGAAATTAAACTACTGGAGTTGCATGAGCGGTAGCCCAGACGTAAAACACTGAGTGAACGGATAAGATTTATATAAATAAAGCTCTGTATAATAGCTTGTATAATAGGTGATCTGTATGAAAAGTTTTAGAATATTACTAAACAACTATAAATTTGTAATTGATATTTTCTCAAATCATGGCTCTGGCTCCAAAGGAAATTTTCATAGAAATACACACACTCGACGTTCCAGATTTCTTAATAATCCAAATTTATCATTTGTTCGGCCATATTTACTTCGCAGTTTTTCGTATTGTGTAACAAATATCAGATATAACGCGAGGGATTATTCAGGTAACAATTTGTTTCAAACTAGTCATTATTCAGAATTGAAATTTCCATAGAAAGAAAATATAAAGATATGAATTCCAGACTAGGACCACATAAGTTGGACAATT